>NW_019524735.1:683638-705517 GCF_002814215.2 Seriola lalandi dorsalis | reverse complement strand
TGCGTAAAGGTTGTTTTTGGTTTGCAGGCTCATTGATGTGAATGTGTCTTTTTTTTTTCTCTCTCTCTCTCTCCACATTTTAGGTGAGACCAAACTGTACAGTTCAGACGACGAGAAGCTGGACCTAAAGTCAGCAGACACGGTGTGCAGCGACCGAGAGGACAGCTCCGCAGACAGTGAGAACGAAAGTTTCTCGGACGGGAACAACTGTGGCTCCATGTCCCAGAAGAGCAAACTAAAAACCGGCTCTCAGGAGGCGCTGCCGACCGGCGGCTCAGCGGGGAAGAGCCGCAGGAGACGAACAGCTTTTACCAGCGAGCAGCTGCTCGAACTTGAAAAGGAGTTTCACTGTAAAAAGTACCTTTCTCTGACTGAACGCTCCCAGATTGCACATGCACTTAAACTGAGCGAGGTGCAGGTGAAGATCTGGTTTCAGAACCGCAGGGCCAAATGGAAACGGATCAAAGCCGGCAACGTCAACAACCGGTCAGGAGAACCGGTGCGAAATCCCAAAATTGTGGTCCCCATCCCTGTGCACGTCAACAGGTTTGCTGTGAGGAGTCAGCATCAACAAATAGAGCAAGGGACCAGGCCATGAACTCAGATGAAAAACAAAAATATTAATAATAATTAAAAAAAAAACCGAACACTTACATTGACTCTATTTTCCACTGATTTGTTGAACGCATGAAGCACAAAAAGGAGGATTCAGTAACTTTGTCTGAGAGGTGAGACCGAGCAGAGGAGAGGATTTGCTCGCAGACAGACGAATTAGTTGGCAATATGCTGTCATTTTTATTTATTGTTCTGTGAATATGTAAATATAAATGGGTAAAAATTGGTACAAATGGGCACTATGAGATGAGACTGTAAAGATTTTTTTAAGTATTTATATGTAGGGCCAAAATGTTCTGTTGGTTATGTGCATGTCCTCATTTGGTGAAACTATTCAGATTTTTCTTTCTTTGTTTGTTTCGTGTTTCGTACAATTTGTTGAGCACATTTGCATGTAACTTAAGACGTTTTTACATTTTGTTTGGCGACTGTAGGATCCACCTCTGACAGCTATTTGTGAAAAAAAAATAAGAAAAGATGTGAAGGAAATAATGACCAAACAAGGGACAACTGTAAAGTATATTGACCTAATAAATCGCTTTATACGAAAGTTGGAATCCAGATTGAATCATTATTACAGAGGGGATAGAACAACAATGTTTGGGTTTTTTTGTATTTGTGAAAAATAGGAATTATTTTATCCTGTTAAAATGAAAAATGTGGCCTGCACTGTTTGAACATAGCGACTCATTTGGAACTGATGGGAGACTATAACAGCACAAACAGCAGTCAGATGGCTGATTTGATATTATTTAATATTCTTTAACACATTTTAAATAAAAAATTACCACATTTTTATCATCCTGAAGATATTATTTTAAATTTTATATTGAAAACGTTCCTGATAAATTTCTAATCTAGGCTATATGAAAAAGTGTGATACTTTAATCTTTAATATTCAAAGAGATTCAGCGTGTTTGTCACTATTGCAACATCATGTTAGAAATGTTGTTTTTTTTCCCTCCTGAAAGGTAGATGGGTCTTCCGTTTTTATTCTAAATAGCAGCAGTGATTGATTTCTCTTTAGGAGGCCATGTTGTCTCAAGTGGACTGATGGATCCTCATTAGACTGAGCACATTCAACACACTGTAATGAACTTCTCTATCAGTCACTACAGAGAAGCAAACCGACAGCAGCTCTTTCTAATCTGATGGATAAAAATTTATTTCACTACACCAAAATAAAAAGAGACTCATCAGTAATTTAACGAGAGCCTTATAGAGGCTTTAAATGCTATTTTAAAACCCCGCTAATGAAGATAAATGTGTCGTTTCTGTGGCGTATCACACAATGGATACAAGACTTCTTTTTTTTTTCTTTAAATAAGGTGTAAATTTTCTTTAAAGATGTAATTTCTAGAGAGGCTTTATTTGATTATTTGATATTCACTCAGAAACATTGATACTTGTAAAGAGTTATAACAAAATAGAATAGTATCAGAATGAGGTTTAATGTTCCACTTCAAATCTATTTTAAATAAGATTTTTTTTATAGCTGTGAAGTATAAACTTGTAAAAATGACTACCTCATAGAATTAGATATAAAAGCTAATAAGCTGATAAATACAATTATAGCTGTAATTATTTACATTAACAAACCTCATCTGCAAGATAGTGTCATAAGCAAATAAATGCCATGGCCTGCTCACTCAGACCAAACATGGAAACTTACATGGCAATGTAAAATGATAGAGCAGCAATATCAAAATAATCTGTAACTAAAATAATGTCTGACCACATAGTTATCCTATTACAGGAAAGGGAGAAGAGGGCTTGGTGTTTTTATGCAAACTTTCATATGCATGATTCTGGGTTTACACAGTTTCTCTGAACTGTTTCCAGAAAAGTCTCATGTTGGAATAATTTCACTTCACCTCAAATGGGAGAAAGTGATTTGCTTCCCCATTTCCAAAATAGACTCAGGCCTCCAGCCATGTTTAAACTACTGCAGCAGCACCTGTTGAAGTATGATTATGGGGGTGAGATTCTTCAAATATTTTATTAGTATTAATATTTGATTAAATTAACCTGCTCTCATTTAGCCAAAATATGGTGGGTTTAGCTGACATCATAAAAAAAAAAAAAAATCTTCTGGAATACAACAGGAAACACGTTATTATCTTACATTTCATTTCCCTCAAGCCTCTCATGGATGAAAAACAATTTTATCTCAGTTTGACCTGAGAGCATAAACAGACACTTCATGACCTGGGCACCCATGAGTAGTAAAGTTTATTTCACCGTCCACCTCATACATCAAGACTGTGACACTTGGATGGGGATTCAAGGAGTGATGATCGTGCGAAGGAGCAGTGGAAGTTTTATTATGGTCCAAGAGCTGACTAATATAGATGGTCAATTCCACGACGTTGTGCCAGAGTGCAACGGCTATTTCGGTCCCCATGAGCTGCGCGGTGGAGATGACAATGAGGAGCCATGGCACAGCTCAGACACTAATTTCAATGTTGGTTGTTATTATCAAGATGCTGTGAGTGGGACTATTTCATTCCAGTTTTATTACCAGGTCAGTTTAGTTTAAGTGAATTTGTTAATATTTGTGAAATTATTAACTGGGAAAAGGTGACTATTTGCACTAAAACACTATATAAATAAACGGCTGTAACAGATTGAGTATCATTTTGAATGACTTAACTTGTAAATGTGTTAATCGTATATGAGTTTTAATAATCTCTCTTCCATTAAAGCCACATCTTAAGTGAACACCCTCAGTCTGTATCATACTGCCACTCTGCTACTTGAATCACAAATTGAAATATCAGAAGTTCTCTCCAGCAAAGACATTAAACCATTTCCACATTCCCACCTGGAGAGAGAGAGAGAGAGAGAGAGAGAGGGAAAGAGAAGGGAGAGGGAAAGAGAGAGAGAGGGAGGAAGAGCGAGGGACCTCATTACTTGCTGGTTGTGTGAGTGTGCAGGCTGCTCAGCGCCGACTGGAGGCCTGACTTCTTGGGAGGGTCTGGACGGTCGTGGCTACAGTGATGTATGGGCAGATGCATCAAATCGCACAAGATAAACAAGCGATGAGTTTCATCAGGGCCATCATAGCTTTAATTTGGCTGCCTAATGAGTCAGATCTAGTGGCGGAGATAAGAGTTGTCAGAGGCCCGGCTCTAATGAATTTCTTGCCACTTGTAATCAAGGTTGCCTGTCTGAGGGGGGATGATTAATGGAACCCTGGAGGATTCCCTCGGCCCTCAGCCTTCATTACAGCTAATGCATTCTCAGGCAAATTAACAGAGAAATGCAGGCAAAAGCCAACGGGGAAGGGGAGAGGAAGAGAGAGGAAAGAAGAGAAAGGGCGAATGGGAGAGAGTGATGGGAACAGAGCGTTTATGTAAAACAAAGGAGAGAGAGGAGGATGAAGAGGAAGCTATGGCATGGTGGGTATACGCAACAGCCAGGTCGGCAACAGGAGAGAGACGGAGAGGCAGAGATGTGCTGAAATCCGCTGATTAGCGAGAGGTTCAAGGATATGGAAATGAGAGCAGAGACATGGGTTTGAGGCAGTCAGAAAGGGCAGGGTGCAACATGGATGTACTGGTTGGACATGATGGAGCTGAAATTGATAAATGGATGTTCAGGTCTGGGGGGGATTCAGGAGAGGCGAGATGGTCAGATGGAGAGAGCAGAGTGGATATAATTACTGGTTAAAGAGGTTAAAAGGGCGATGGGAGGAGAGAAAAAAAAAAGGGAAGCAACAGCAACCTATCCAAATCAAGACAGGCAGAAACAAACATGTATGACAAACCACTGTTCAACTCCACCTTAAAACAACATTTATGTCAGGCCAGGCACACCACTGACTGCCTGCTAAACAGGCTGTTAAAGTGGCCTGTGGCCAAGTAGCTCCTACATGTTATGGAAATATGGATTTAATGTTTGCAAATATGGTCTCGTCAGGTCTTTGTGTACCCATCCATCAGCCTCAGACCCACCTCTGCAATCTTGGAGGCAATTTGTCTGAGAAGAGGTGGGCGGCAGAGAGCCCTCCTCACTGTTTAGCAGGCCCTGATGAAATATCAAAACACACAGCAGTGCAAGCAAGCTCTCTAGTCTCACCACAACAAACACAAGTGGCCGGGGTCTGCCGAGACGTGTGCCATGGTAATAAATTACAGCACAGATTTTTTTTTTTTTGTGTAATAAATGTCCGTCAGTTTAGGTTAGTGCGAGCGAGGCCTGACATTATTGACATTTAAAAACCCGGCGTCAAATTTTAAAGCTGCTGAATTAATATTTTTGTATTAACAAAGGGGTCACATTAATAGGTTTATGTGAAATGGGTCATCTGTATGGACAGACTGGCAGAGAATTATTACCTGACCCTGCATTTCTTCTGAACCTCTGGAGCATTTTTAGCATCTTTGATCTCAATGTTTTGGTTTTCTGGCAAATTTGCTGTTTTCAGTGTCGTTTCCAGCAGAAAGAAAAACTCACTGTACGATACCTGCCCGAACCCCAAATAGCAGAGAAAGTTAAGTTAGCAACCAGCTGATGAACTTAGTGGAGCATTTATAGCGACTAAAGAGCCAGGTATCTCCCTCAGGAGATGGTGGAGACCAAAAACATAGCTGAAAGAGGAATGAATATTGGACGGGTGGCCAGAAACACAACTCCAAATAAATATTAGTGTTGCTCCACATTTGCTGGATGTATAAATAGGCAGCTGTTTGCAAATAAGTCTTTAAAGGTGATGTTGTCAACGTTGTGTTCACAGTTTGCTTCTGCTGCGCCAAGTGGCCAAAACCATTTAATGCCAGTTTAAAGCTGATGAAACCTGGCTTCAAATCATCAGAATCTCTCTATTTGTTTAAATAAGGAACTGTCATCAGATTCTGATTCAAATGTTGCTAAAAATTGATTTGTGCAAAGACATATTGCATTACTTTTTTTTTCTGACTAAGACTCATCCACTTAAAACCGGTAAGAAGAGCACAGAGACTTGAGGAAATACACAAATCCCTCATGTGAAACAACCTAAACTGTTCGAGCCTTTGCACAACTGATCTAGCTGATTGAGAAAATACGTTTTCATGGCCTTTAAGCTGTGCATTGAGGCTCGATGTCAAGCCAGCACCTTGGGAGGAAGAGAAAAAGTAAAGAGAAACCAGGTGATAAAGCACAAACAATGCCAGCCAACAGAGAGAGGAAGGGAATGAAGATATGCTGAGACAAGATTAGCAGGAAATAAGAAGTGGATTAGTAAGGGCTTGACTCCTCTGAACACTGAGACCTTTCACTTTTCCCCACAGTGTTGTGCTGCCTGACACTAAGCCTGGCTCTTTATCTTAATCCTCTTTCAGCAACTGTTGGGGGTCCCACAAGCAGGAAGTGGAGAGATTGCTTTACTTACCTCAAGACAGGCCTGGTTGAGTTCTCTGGGTCACATTAACAGGACAGAGTCTGCACCAGTGACGTTGAATTTCTCCACGTGGTTCGTTGAGGGAACATACATGCAAAAGGGGAGAACATGAAATGGCAGTGCTTGCTGAAATGATTGCGAGGCTTTTAATTTGAAAGAGAGTCTCACCTCCTCTGTTAGGCTTCAGCAGGTCAGGTAGGCCCACAAAAAGCATCAGGAGCGTGATGGATGACAAATGAACAACACGTACACAAGACAAATGTGTCGATTTCCCTAAATCCAGGGAAGGCTACATCGTTTTATTTGAGTGTTTATTAATAGGTCAACAGTCAGCCAAGCATCCAAGCATACAACAAGTTACTCTTTAGCTTTTGCTTTGTTTCACGTTCTGAACGTAAAGGAATTACAATAGGAAAATTAACTTGAAACAAAAACAAAACAGAACCAAAAAAAAAAAAAAAAGATATTTACATACTGCATTATAAATATGTCAAATGTACATCATTATACACAAGTACCAAAGATGGTCGGTTAATGTTGAGACCAAACAAAAGTACCTTAAAAATATGCCTAAAGAGAAACAAAAACAACATATCAAAATATGGTTCATGGGTCAAGAGGACCAAAAAACGAGTTCAGTTTGTTTCTCTAGGAGGAGCTTGTCTTCAGATAAAAGCATTAAGCTAATATGTACACTTCATGTTGTGTTTGGAGGGGGAGGGGAGTCAGTTTCTAGTTTTTTTCTGCATCTACAGTATGTAAATAAAGGTTCAGTAATCACTGTACACATTAAACTCTCAGTTATGTCGTCCTACACTGAAATGAACTTAAAAAAATAAGTTGGTCAAGTAAAGATCAGAAATAAGGCCAGTACCAGAATACAGTACAGAGAAATTTGAAGGTAAATGGTTGAATTTGTGGTTGGTTGTGTGATGTCTTAAGAGGATAGCTTGACATTTTGGGATACATGTGTATTTGCTTTCTGAGAGTTTGATGAGAAGACTGACAACATTCTCATGTGTGTGTGTTTAGTACCCAACCAGAGCCAGAGGCAGTTAGCTTAGTTTAGCTATAAAGTCAGGAAGCATGGGGAAACACTTCAACATGCTCCTCTAAAGCTAACACAGTGAAACAATATATCTTGTTTGCTTAATGCATACAAGAACAGAAATATAAAAAATGAGAATTTGTGTTTTTAGAGGCAACTACATGGTGCTTTGCTACGCCAGACTACCTGTTATGGACTCGGCTGAACGCCTCCCGGCTCCAGCACTGTACCTAATGTACAGACGTGGGCGGCGTATCGATCTTATCATTTAACTCTTGGCAAGACATACAGCATATTTCCCAAAATGTTAAACTTTTCCTTTAACATTTAGCTTTCTCCTGGATTCACAAATGTCCATTTTTACCAGATTAATTTTCATTTTCTGTAGAAAACAAACAAACAAAAAATCCGTAAAGCAACAACAAAATGGTATTTAAGGTACCAAGTTAATAACTTGCTCTGTAAACTTACATCCTGCCTTTGTAAACGTATAAAATCAAGACGGTTTAAAACCTTAAAAATGGCAGTTGAATTAATGGGAAAATACACTGTAGACATTGTGCCAACTCCACCTGAAATTATTTCTTGCCCAAGTCCTATTTACTAAATGAATGGGCTTATCCTCTCTGTGGAATACTGTACATTTGTATTAATGCAAAGAGAGTCAAACTAATTATATTTCCCTCTATGAACCTCCTTGCTTATTTGAATCCCTAAATGTCACACTCATTTCACTCACTTGAATGCATTTCGTTAACTCCCTGCTTTTAGGCTGACAGGTTCTCAGGATTGGGGAGGGCACATTGGGTTAAGGAAAAGGAAATGGTTGTTTTTTTTTTTTAAATGGACTCTAAAAGTCAGAGTAACTTCTTATAAGGAATAAGGTGAAGGAACAAGAACTACTTTTTACAGAGGTCTGTACATTAAAACACAGTTATGTTCCCAAATCTTCACTGTAAGGTGTTTGTCTTCTCTCCAGTGTCCTTTCTCCAATGTTCATGAACAGAAATGCCCAGTCGCTCTCTGCTGCACACGGTCACAGACGAAGACGTAAGCACACACGTATCGTACAGTATGTACGGATGTACACACACAGTACCATATATGTATTTCACAGCAACAATAGAGGAAATGCACTCGAGGGTACCAGTTTTACAGCCACAGGAGGTGAATGAATATTCCAGTATGCTTATGGTTTGAAACCGTGTGAATCTATGTCAAACAATTATCAACACAATCTAGTCAATCGGAAAATTACTCCAACAAAGACATCATGATGGTACAATTCCACTATTTCAATCAAACCCTTGAATTTGAATGAATTCTGATTGAAGAGGCACGCTTACAAAGCCATGTGGCTCGAGGGTCATAAAACATTATGCCCCTTAATTCCTTTACAGTCGTGGACATTTTTACTGGAGGATCATGATAAGGGTGGTGAAGGAAATGACTCACTTTCACCCCATAGGAATTCTGCAATCAGCTCCTTTTTGATGTTCTGAATCCATTTTCCTGTGAATTAAGTATCTAAATCATTTGAACTTCTCAACTATAATTGCTTTGCCTTTGTATATGAATAGTATGTCAAGAGTTTGATAGCTGTGTTGAAGACATGCATCATTACTAAAGCTGTAACAGCCACTGATATCATGGAAGATTTAGTTTCTTTCCCACATCAGTGTTTTGTCACTTCGAAAACTATTCCTCACAGTTTTGTGTTATTATGCCTTGGCTTGAAAATTTGAAAGAAGTTTCTCATTCACGCTCATTATAAAATCAGTTCACACCGCAGAGGGGGGAAGACATAAAAAGGAAATGTTCAAGCATTAAGGAAATGCTTTTCGTAGGGTAGGTATGAATGCCAAAGTAAGTCATTTGTTTGGTTGACGCTTAAAAAACATAAAGCTTAAAGCTGATCATGATCATTTCAGACCAAGATTGAATGAATTTAACTAACAAAACAATTAAAAAATAATAATATAAAACAAACAATGTACAATGTCCGAACCCCACACACCCACTTCTTTCAGCATAGTGGAATATCAACAATGAGTCCGTCACTCCTGATATCTCTCCATTGGTACTGATTCTGGGTTACACAGTGTGAAACAGAGGAGGAAGTACTGGGAAGAGACAAGGGTGGGTGCAGGTTTTCTTTTTTTTTTCTTCTTTTTTTTTTTCTTTTCCAATGTCCGTCTGCGGCTGCTCTCTGGCTCCTACATGATGCTGATACTGCGGTTGAGCTCACACTGGGCGTTGTTGTTGTTGATGTTGGGGTTGGGGTTTGGGTTGCGGCGGCTCATGTTGGGCGTGGGCACCGAGGTCAAGGTGCTCGTATCGTTGGGGCAACCGTGCTGAAGTAAGATGTCTGCGCACTCCTGGCTGCCAGCTCGCCGAGCGTAGGACAGCGGTGTCTGACCACGAGCATCCCGACTCTTCACATCCACACCGTACTGTAGCAGAAAACCAAAGTTTTAATGTTAGAACGGACAGATTTAGATTTCACAAAGTCTTTGTTTTGTATTATTAAAAACAGGCAAAAATCGGAATTTAAACATAGTTATATTAATAGCAATGTTACCATGATTTTCTCTTTACATTTTCCTTTTCCATTAGATTTGGAAAAATAAAGATTTTTACCACATAGTATGATAATACAACATGCTCAGTGTATTCTGTATCTGCCTGTGCCAACAATGCATTAAAACTGCATTATGTTTTTGATGCTTAAGTTTGTGAAATATTGAAACCCTTTATGGCCCAACCATAACATGACTCATTATAAATGACACACATTACATGAAATTCAGCTATATTTCAGCCTTCTGTATTTTTTCTGGGAGTTTTTCTTTGGAGTTTTCCACAAAGTTGAAAATAAAAAACATACAAATTTTGGGTATTTAGGCCGATTCTATTATTTCCGGACTCAGTATATTTAAATTTGACTATTTTCTAAACAAAGGATTCTGAATTTCTCCACAAGACTTTTACTTCAAGCAGGTTAAAGAGATAAATCAGTAAAATGTAAATGGTAAAGCTACACGAGTCTGTGATTTCCTAATCATTTCATTGGAAGTTTGTCGGAAAGATCTAAGTAATCTGGTACTAATTTTAAGGAAAATAGAGACAAATGTCTGTGACATTTATTTTAGTTAGTTAATTACACACTTTCTTTTGCATTATGTGGGATCACTTGGATCTATAACCTCAGTATTTCTAAAATCCTGGCTACAGACCCGCCCTGTTTATAATGAAGGGCTGGCACATCTGGCAAGATTAAAGAGGTTAACAAGCTGTTGGGCAATCTTTCCTTTCACATTAGCTCACGTGCCCAACAATAAATGCAAACAATAACAATGTGCATCCACCTCTGACTGTTCCCTGCAGAGTCAGAGGCGGCCACTCACCCAGATGAGTAGCTGTGTGATGACCACGTTCGCCATGGCGCAGGATAGGTGCAGAGCGGTGCGTCCGTCTCCGTCCCCGTAGGTCTCGTTAACCTCCTCCTTGGTGCCGTGGGCCAACAGCACCACCACCAACCTCAGGTCATCCTCCACCACCGCCCGAAGCAGCTGCTGCCCCAGGGGCACGTCCGACTGGGGCAGCCCCACCACGAACAGCTTCTGCTCATACTTGGCTCGGATCCAGCGCTCCTTCTCCTCCCTGGAGAGAAGGAAATGACAGGGACTCTATAGTTCAGGCCGGGTAAAACATGATGAACGTGCTATGTGCAATTTAGCACCTAAGTTAGAGAACTTCCAATGCATATCTCATAATTCGGAGGCAGTGATTTAAAGGCAAATACACGTATAAAAGGAAGAATGTAGACACACGAGGGAAACATTACAGTAATTGGCCTAAGAGACTCACTGGTGAGAAGTGACATTTCTAAATTATTAGAGCACAGGAAAGCCACTAGCCTCTACTATCGCAGTGGGAAATAATACAGTGAGATGGGCTGGAGAGATGAGAGAATGCCAAAGGGTGTGACGCTTTGGGCAATATTCCACTTTCTAGTGATTACAGTCGACAGCAAGACGGTTAGAGCCTGGCCAGCTTTCTAAAGGTTACATATCTCGAACAGCATGTCTGCTGCGGACAATACAGGAAGGAGGGGGACTTTTTTTTTTTTTTTTATCAGCGCTGTCGGCTGTCAGTCTGAACTGATGGATCCCCTCCACAAAAGAGGCAGTGTGTCTCCGGGCCCCAGTATCCCTTGGGGTGGCTGGGCCCTGAGTCAGATCGATGGGGCTGAATGGCAGCCAGAGAGGGACGGCGGGATGCGGGGCTCCTTCCCTCCAGCCTGCAGCAGAGAATAGAGACTGAGGGAAGACTCCATCCTCTATTGCAAAGCAGAATTCTATCTATTGCTCTCCATCTTGACCCCCGTTTCTTTCTCTGCCCACATACAAACTGTCCAAATAAGAAAGAAAAAAAAAAAAAAAAAAAAAAAATCAATATCAATACGTGAATGACTGAGCATGCCCAGTGTGGCACTAACCCTGTGACCCTGTCAGCCGGTGTGATAAGGGGAGCAGAAAGAGGCTGTTGTTTGGATTTGTGGGTGAGTGACAGAGAGGAGAAGGTTCGTACGGATAAGTTAAGGCGGCGACGCTAGCTAGAGTGACAAGGCTCTCATGGGATTCTCTATCAACGGGCAGAAGCTCAGCAGCAAGTACTAACTGACAATCTAATTCACTTCAATTCTATTTCATCATAATCACAGCAAAAACAAACTCAAACAGTACAACTTAATTAACCTTTTAGATGAGCAATGGGACATCACATGTACGCATTAAATTGTTCATTTATCATCATGTATTAAAGGGTTGCTTCACCCAAATTAAAAAAAGTAGTATTGTGCCACACAGATATATTTGGTTTTATTTGCCCAGGTTTTGAATGCGATTGTGTTTGTGGTACTTTGAAATATCAGAATACTGTTATTCTATGTTTTTCTTATTACCCACAAACCAGCCTCACATCCTCTGGTTTCTATTGAAGTTTAGTAGTTTTATCCAGATTTTACTCTAATGAGAGTAAGAAGTCTATTTGTCTGGGACTATTTTCAGCAGCGGATTAATACACATTTGAAACACTAGTGAATTTACAGCTGTATGTAAAAATAAATTACTGTGCCCTAGTTTGTCATATCGACGGAACATATCTTAGATAAGCTTAGTTTAGCTGGAAATACTTTGTATTGAAGTAATCTGCTTGGCTTAACACCACCAGAGGTAAGTAAGAATTTTTTTTTATATGGGTCAAACGGTCCTTTAAGTATATCCCCAAATAATTTTTCAATTTTCAATTAACAGCAGCCATTTTAACAACAGTGACCAGTTCAGAATTAGTCACTCTCCTTGATTACGACCTTAGCGGCTAGGCGTCAGGGCTGCCAACTCGCCACAGACAGCAACCGTTTTCAGACTCATATGTCAGCTGCCAGACTCACTTCACAGAGCAGTTCGTCTTACACAGAGGAGCCTGGCACCGACCCTAACTACAGGAGTTAGGGATGTGAAGCCTTTATCAGCGAACCAAGCACAAACTGATTAACTGCAAAACACAACTGGAAGCTCATAAAGCAACTTCACCCACAACCTAAAATTGTCTTAAAGCTATTGATTCTATAAGCAGACGGGAACATTTTTGTTATGGCCTGGAGGAAAATGTGGAGGAGAAAGTCTTTTACCCTGCTCCACCATAAGCAAATCTTTTCTTAAGGGTGAGGGTATTATGTGAACAACAATACAGCCCTAATGGCAGGCAATTGCAGTGGCTCAGAGTTTTATGGTGTAAGACCTCCATCAATCCCTACTCAGTCATTATGTGTGGACAAGCCTGTTAGCAAATCAATTGGCCTTAGAACCAGTGGACTGCTCAGAGCAGGAAGGGGCTGTCCTGCCCTCCCCTCTTATTTCCGGTGAACCCTTTGAAAACAAGTCTTTTTCTTTGCCAAAGAGGATAAAGTATGTCTGAAAACACTACAGCCAATGAAGTCATCCTCGCCGCAAAATCTACAACCTTTCACAAAAAATTTCGAAGCATGTTTAAAAAAAAAAAAAAAGAAAACCCCAAACAAATCAATCGCTAAGAGCTGTTGTCCAAAAGTTTGTTTCAGAAAGCTACACCATGAATGAGATGCTGAATCTGTAGAGCCCAGTGAATTGATATGAGCTAAATGAGGCAGAAAGTTAGCACCAAGATGTGAAACAAAAAGGCTGAGGAGAGCCATTAAGAAGACGTCAACGTCTCAGAAAGGAGCCCTGAGGACACTTTGTTAGCCTCTGCTACAAAACAAGCCCTGGAAACCTGCAAGGAAAGGCCTCACTCACTGCTGATGCTGAGCTCTAAATTCAACCACGGTTCTTTTTTAGATGGTCCACTTTAACCAAAAAAAAAAAAAAAAAATCAGCAAGGCAGTGGTTTTTAAAAATTCTCCAGCTGCTGCCACTTGAAAGAAAGAGTGTGAAAGGAAGTGAAATGGTAATCCCCCCTCTGTCTTTTGTTTGAAATAGAAAAACAATCCAAACAGAGGTAGGGTTTAGACAGTCAGGGGGAAAACTGAGACCCTTGAAAAGGACACTTCCTCACCACAGGAGGAAGAAAAATAAAATCAGCAGATTTAGCATGTCAAAATGCCTGGTCAGAGTGGGAAGGGGTGGGGGGTGGAGAGGGAGAGCAGAGTGAATTTTCACAGCATGGGGGGATATTAAGGAAATTGAACTGATGGTTCCTCTTATATACACGCATATACACGGGCATGGGTTAGCAGACACCACCCTGGCTCGAGCGCATACTTGTTCTAAATTTCTCTGTTGCTTGGGGGACAGAGGGGAGCTCAAAGTTCCCAATAAAAATGCCTGAGTCTCTCTCAACTAAATAACAAGAGGTGTTTGCTTCGCCGCGAACGTCCTCCATCATTCAGAGTTATCTCGCAGACGACCATCATTGTTGAACTTTCTTTCATTGAGTTTTATTTGAAAGAAATCTCCGGGCAAACATCAAAATGCTTGCTGAGTCTTAAGTGGAAATGGGATTCCTGGTGTCCCCTTTCATTTGCCTATGCAGAGCCCACCTAGATAAAGGCAGCCTTAACAGTGGAGAAAGGCCTCTTTTATAATTCTATTAGAGCTCTGTCCCTTCAGCTCTGTTGAGCAATGGATCCTGACCCTGACTTAATTAAGTGGCAAATGGCGGAATGATTCTCCTAAACCCAGCCCACGGAGTCAAGAACACATGACTGAATTCAAATAAAGAGGTACAAACAAGGATAATTAGTCAAGCCTGAAAGACAAAGGCGAACGAGAATTTATAGGAAGGGAAACTGAGACAGAGGGGGTGGAGCCAGCGGTGGAGTAGCCACAGAATGTCCAATCTGACCGCCTGCAATAAAGGTGCATTGGTCCATAGGAAGAGGAGGATGTCCGTCCCACCACCAGCCCATCTTTCAAACACACACTGAGTCCTCCTAAACAATCAAAGCTTCTCGAGCTCCTCCTACTCCTCCCCGAGCATCCAAATTCACTGCGGTCACATCAAATAGACGCAGTGAAGGGGAGAAATGGTGGTGTTGAAGGGTTTGAGGGGGTTGTGGTTGGTGTTGGGGTGGGGGGGGCTTTGGGTCTGAGCAGCCTGAACAGACCTCACAGTGGGGGGCGGGCAGCTTGTATGGGACCGATTCCCATGCAGCCAGCAGCTTCACTTCCACAAACCGAGGGGAGGGAAGAGACAGGGAGTGAGGAAGAGGGACAGCAGCAGAAAGACGGAGAGGGGGCTGAGAGGGAAAACGACAAAGATGAAAAAAAGGGCACACAACGGGGAAAGAAAGCTGGGCCCCAAAGCATCAAAGGTTGCTATGGGCGAGAAATGAAGGAGCAACACAGTAAACGCCGCAGCAAAAAAAAAAAGTGCTAAATAAGGCCCCCTATGGTCCAGCGGGTACAGTGTTGACATGGTATGCTCTGCTCTGAGAATAACGGCTGCAAAAGAATGAATGCAAATATTTTTACAAGTGGAATCGATGCCACTTTTCTTGCTTGCAGAGCGCCGTCCGACCAGATGACTGGGACTCAAAAGGTTGTTGTGTTGGAGCTCTATAGATAGAGAGGCCAGCAGGAGAGCATCTGGGTGCCGTAGGCATGGCGGAGGGATGTGTTGAATATATTGTGACATTAATGAGGTTGTCAGACTCCTCATGATGGAGTGGCTGTGTTTTTGTGCCAGCAAAACTAATACCTTTAAATGCTCATGCTGTTAACCCCTGCTGAACCCTCGCCTCACATACAAAGCTGAGGGGACGATAACACATGCCCTTGCTTATGTATGCAGCCTGCTTCACAGACCTCCACATTTCCTTGTTCACGTCATCGGGCAAGAACTCTTTGTAAGGATTTTGTAATGCTTACAATATTGAAACTAAACCGCATGACTGAGTGGACTTTACCATAATGAATCAGTCACTTCCTCTATGTGTACCTGGCTCTGAAACCCGGTGGCATGTGGGCAATTAGCGACTGTGGTACCACTTCTCCCACACAGGGCTAATTACTGACCTGTGGGTTTCATTTAGAGAGAGAGAAAGAGAGAGAGGAGAGGAGGACATGGGAAGACCCAGTCATTCATTTGTCTTAATTAATTACTCTTTCCTCCACCAGGGCTCCTGGCGAGGCCGGCTATTCTAAAAGCTCTTCTGAGAGATGGCGTTCCAGCACTCCTAACCTGTGAGTAGCCTGGAAGCTTTGCTCTGTGTTTTGGGGACTAACATAGAGGACACAGGCCAATGTGGGCAAATTCCTAAAACAGGAGTCTTATGGCCTCTGCGCTGATGTTGTAAATGCAACAAAAACGGCTTCGGGAGCTCGAGCCAGGATGCCACTGCCGGGGCAGAAGGGGTTAAAGCAGGCAGCGGGGCCAGGTTTGGAGAGGTTAGCGGTGTGATTCATTTTTATTACCACGCAGCCCCTGCAGGCGGCAGGAGTGGCAAATTATTTCTGAAACAAAGTGGAGGGCTCTCATCAGAGCTATTACCTGCCTGTGGCCGAGGGCGGCGCGGAGCCTACAGAGGGTGACAGTGAGAGGCCCGCGTCAGTGAGGGATAGCCGTCCACATCCGTCCACGCTCCAGGACATCCCCCCCCCCAAATGAGAACTGCTGTCTGTGTATGTGTGTGTGTGTTTTACTGTGAGTGTGTGTGTGTGTGTGTGTGTGAGTGTGTGTGCGTGCACGTGCTTGTAGAAGATAAGGGTAAAGTTAGTCGCAGGACCTCCCCCATAGTATCCGTCAAAATAGTCTGCGGTGTTTTCTATCACGAGCATGCCAAGCAATTAGAGGTGACATGTAAAACACAATGACTCCCAGGTGCTAATTAAAAGAACAACTCCCCTCCGATATGCTGACTGCAGAGATCAGCCACAATGCACATCTTCCACACATTTATTATCACAGATTTAGCTGTGGCCTGGCCAGATTTGATTTCTGCATTTAATGCAGTTAGTACCAGTCTCTAATGAGGCATCCTTCATAAATGAATGATAAAGTGTAACAAATGGCTTCATTAATGGTTAATAAATCATTCATTATTTATAGATAGGTTATACGCCATTAATAGGAACAACTTTGGGGGTTGAAAAAAAATCATGGAATTAATGGCTTATCAGAAAGTGAAGCCGATGAGCATTTATTACCAACCTTTATAACTGTATTATTACTAAATAGGAAGGCCCAACACCAACCAAAGTGTGTTCCTATAAATTGTTTATAGATCTTAAAAGCATTAGCAAGTGATTTATTAACCTTGCATTAAGCCATCAGTTACAACTTAAACAAGCTTTATAACAGCTGACTCATCAGAAAGTGGTGCCATGCATTCTTCTTCTTCAAGGACTAGAACAGGTGATCAGGTGACATACATGTACATATGCATGGATGTAAACATGTTTCCAATTAAAGTGCATGTAATCAGTCTGATGTACACCGGTAATTTCATTGTTGCTGTGCGGCTCCGCGTACGACAAATCTATATATTGTGTTCGTTCGATCCTGAATATCATAAGCTAAACCAATCTTGTGGATGAATGCTTTTAAGTTAAATCTCAAAAATGCAAGGGATAAAACTAGTCTTGCAGGCGACATTCAATCAGACGCTGAGTTGATATTCAGGTAGTTACTGAATCGTTTAGATTAGGTGTCACTAATGTTTAGCGGGGAGTCGGGAGCCATATACTGCCTGCCTAGGTGCCATCACAAAGCTGCTTCATGTCACCGATGTGACACAATTAAAATCCTCTCATAGGTGCTCCACTCTACATAAGAGCAGCACACGCAGAAGGAGAGTCAGGTGAGGATCTTTTGTGTAGAAAGAAGAAAAAAAAAAAAAAACACACTACATCCCATTAAGTTAGTCATAATTCATCTTTCATGATAAAGCAAAAAATAATTTGATACTAATGTTTACCCCACAAGGCTACATTATTCTATCAGCATCAGAAGCACCTCAATATCCAGTGGCCATATGTGATATTTACAACAGCTGTTTTTTTGTCTGAGGATTAGTTATGCTGCAAATGAGATTTATTGTTTGACAGTGAAAACTAATGGAGACGCTGCTGCGGGATAAGATCGGATTTTTAAGACAATGAAGAACCTTCCTGCTCGAGGCGACGTGGGACTGACAGTGGGAGGGAGAGGAATCAACATCAATAATCTTTCATCAAGTCCACAGTGGAGCACTTTAGCACAGATACCATTCAATAAATAACTGTAGGCCATCATTCAGTTCTGAACTGGCCGGAGAGTGGAGGATGGATTCAAGAGGAAAGGGCCCGAGACTTCCACAGGACAGAAAAAAACAATGAAAGACTGTTCATTTGCAAACTTCCTTTTAGTTAACATTTCTTCAAGATGACTATGTGTTCGAACGGTCCCAGTATGAGCATGTTAAACTAGATTTAAGGGCACTCACTTACTGCACATTGCTTGGACTACCTCACAGTGAAGTGAGCAGCTTCATGTTATTTGTATGGTTGTGTTATAGGTTCAAAACCATTAAATGTTATGTGTTCCAGGCAAAATGGATACTATACTGTCATTGCCCCTTTTATTGAAATTTTCTAAATGACTATCAGCAAAAAAACACACACATGAATGTGACATCAGGCCAAACTTGATGTGATGTGAATTAAGGTCTTTAATGGTCATGTTTCTCCACTGCTGATATATGATGGTCTTCTTCCACTACATAAAAGCTGCCCATTTAATTGTCTTTGTACACATAACATTAAATTGCTCAGTCTTGTTTTAAGATATAGGCCTATATACTGTTGCTAAAGACTGCATATAAAAAGTGCTATACCTTTAATAACACACCAGCATCAGTAAGACTCAGTAAGACAGTAAGCTGCAAACCCTTGAAGGATCTGTTCACAAGTCACTCTTAAAACAAGACTGACATGTCCATATGTTCATGGAAACAGATACTAGTCACTGTAGTTGTTCCTCCTGCCCACACTGTGAGGAGATCAGTTCGTCCACTCAGCTGAAGCTGATGCGACGCTTCAACAGCCTGAGTCAGTCAAGTCAAGTGCAGGATTTTCCAGAGTTTGAGTCCTTTTAGTGCAACGCTCAAATCTCAAACTCCTGGAAAAATCCCTGCATATCTGTCACAATGATTCTTTTTATTACTGATTAATACACTGATTTTCTTCTCGTACCATCTTTAACTGATTTAACTGCTCACTCTACATAATGTTAGAAAACTGAAAAAAGTTCCCAGAGCCTGAAGTGAAAGCTTCACATTTTTTTTACAACCATAACTGTAAAACTCAAAGGTCTTCACCTTACAATTATAACAACTAAAGAAAAGCTAGATGCAGATTATGTTTAGCAATTTTGCTTGAAAATGACTAAAATGATTGATCAGTTATCAAAATTTATGTTCAGCACTGGCTGAAATTTAATATATAACAAAAGGAAGTACTCATACAGAACCTCCACTGAATAATAAGCAGATTCTTGTTACCAAAATACATCAAATTACTCCATGTAGTGTCATTAATATGTAATTAGATGACAGCATAATACACATCGTGGTCCTTTGTAAGGCTTTAACACTGGATTTTATTAAACCCTGAGTAATATCAACTGTTATAGCAGCAGGAGTCATAATAAAAAAAGAAAACATCTATGTCTCCGTGTTGGTATCACTTTTCCTAACAAAGTTATAAAGCTGTGATGTTAAAACAGTCTAAAGCCAGCAGGGAGACCCTACAGACAGTCTTCGCTGCGACAGACAGAGTGATGACCCGGCCCTTTGTGATGGATATGTGACAGGGCAGCTTGGGGCCCGAGGGCCCGGCTCTTGGGGTGGGGTTTAGCCATAATGGTGTGCTTAATTACCTGCACAGCCACACAGCAGGTCATTAGTCAGACTGGGACGCTAGGTCTCACCTGTCACCAAGAGATAAACAATCCTCCTACCAGATCTGGGTACCTCAGAGGAAAGGGAGCAGATAGTCGTCGAGGTAAGTTGGAGCAGGTTAGCACGGGGTGAGTGGCAAAATAGATTTTTTTAAGAGATGCATATCAAAAAAATGGAAAGCTACTTGAATAGAAAAAAAAAACCTTTGGTTGAGTTTTTTGTAAAAGCTCTGAAATCTTCATTCATGCTTACTATTAAACTCCCATCTGTATCCACTGGGACTGAACGGGAACAAAGGGCTTGGGCTGGTTTCATATGTGGTTTAGATTATATGATCTTTTCTTGATTAGCGCTTACATGTCAAGTGACAAACTTGATGGATTTGGAGCTAGTCAGGGCATTTACCAGGTAAGTGCAAAATGTCACACACAACACTCCTTTCATGAATTATGAGTTCCACATTGAGTTAGTGGAGGGACAACAGATCCTGTGGTGGAAATATTAGATATTACATCCTCAAATGAAGAGACAGAGGGATGCAGACGCCAACAAGCTACTGACTCAAATAAAACAGAAGCATTGTGATCACTATGTACAGAATGGACTCGTACTGAAACATAAAATACTGTGTTCTTGGCTCAATAGACTGACATTTATGGACCCCTGGTGCTTCTTATGGAGCATTTTGTGGTGTGAAGTGCCTGTGCTGAAATGTGGGTGGCTAATAAATGGCAGCTAATGGAGAGAAGACGGTGCTGGCTTCCCGTTCTATAATCTCTGTATGCTTCATTAAGCAGCACCTTTTATTTGCAGGAGGATGCTAACCTGGTGCTGTCGCTCCCCGGCTTGGTGTAGCCCTCCAGAGCGCCCTCCCACACGCTGTTGGCCATCGTGTTTCCGATGGCCGTCATCACCATGCTAAGCTCCACCGGCCAGTCGTCCAGGTCCAGCGAGCGGACACGGGACAGGTGGGTGCCCAGGTTCCTGTGGATGCCCGAGCACTCGATGCACATCAAGGCACCCAGGTTCAAACTTGCCCAGTCTGGGTCTGCATGAGAGGGAACAGAACTTGATCATGATGACGGAACAGGAGAAGTCACAAGAGAAGCTTTATTTATTAGTCTGAAATGGATTTATGATGATCTCCTCGAACAGTTTTCATCTTTTTCGTAAGAATGGTTTTCTGCATATTACACTGCATTCATACGTTCCAAAAAATATCATCTAGTTATAAGAGAAGCGGGAGTTTTTAACTTTATTTTAATTTTACTTGAATGATTGCAGGTATAAACTTGAATACATTCGGCATCTGCACTGATCACATGAGTTTTACACATCTTAACACCCTTCGGTTTTCAAGGCTTTGATGGGCAAGAAAAGAACAAGCAGGATCCATAACGGCTGAGTCGTGAAGCCAACAAGGATTTGTTTTAAGATGAAGCTCCTCTAAAGGTCACGAGAGGTTTTATACTGTTACCGTGTGGTATTCCTGATGTTCCACTCTTAACGTGCAAGTTTGACTAATGTGTTACCACTGACAACCATATTCAATCTAAGACAGCAAACAAAGACTGAGTTGGCAAAATAAAATACAATCTTAACCAGAACACCAAAAATTTGAAATTATACTAACAGAATTTTAGGAAACAAAACACACAGTGTCAAAGACTGTCAATACAATAAGTTACAGTAGGTGGCATTATACCATGGTAACAATAATAGGCTATCGAGCTCTGAATAAAGCTCTGAAAACTAGCCTGGATACAGATACAGATACTGCAATGCAATAACTATTTTCAACCACTCAATTCAAATGTTTGTTGTTGAACATATATATATATATATTTACAGAAAGTCTTGGTCTCTTACGATACAGAACCTTTATCCATAATGCATCAGCTTTTGAGGTGAAGGATTATACTCACTGGGTGCGTCACAGTCCACACAGAAGCTGTTCCCCCTCACGTTTCGTATGGACTGAATGGCCATTGCATCACTTTGGCTACCTAACCGAGACTGTGAGGAACAAGGGAAAGAGTAAGTCAGCGGGAACTAATCACTGCGAGAGTAAGAGAAGGCAAACAATTATAGCTGGACTCAAATCATAGACAACCAGTGATGGGTGGGAGGGAAGAGGTGTTTCAAAGTCTTGGGAAAAGACTGAGGCAGAGAAAATATGAATATGAAAATGAGGCCGTGTCTCCCCAGTATGCTGACACAAGCCGTGTTCTATCTCTGATGTCTGTCAGTTCTAATAAGAGATCCCCCACACTGCGGTGCACCTGTCTGACAACCTCCCACATGTGACAGCTTGAAGTGGGTGAGGGGGAGGGGGGGGCAGAATAAAGGTTGGAGAGAAGGAGTGGAGGGGGGGCAGGGGGGGATGTAAATGAAGCAGCAGAATTGTAGGAT
>NW_019524735.1:671750-682515 GCF_002814215.2 Seriola lalandi dorsalis | reverse complement strand
CCCCCTCAGTCAGTCTCAGTTTGGCCACACCAGATGAAGGTTTTGTCAGACACCATTTAATACGACATGAACACAGGCATAAAAAAAACAAAAACAAACAAAAAAACAAAACAATCAAAGCATCCCATTTTGGATCCTGAAATCATAGTTTAGGCTTCGTAACTCTCCACATTTCCAAGAATGACTTTTGATGACACTCCTGGGATGATAAGTGACCAGAGCCAATCTTATTGCGTTTTTAAAGACAAATCTAATTATTTTTACCACCACTTACACAATCTCAAAACTAGATTTCAAGATTTCATTGACATTTTGAAGAAATTAGAGTAGGGACTGAAGCATCCTCTAATTTCTTGGCCGAATGCTTTTTAAAAGTGAACCGCACTGGCCATTTGATATCTCGTCTTTCAGCATAATCGGACAAAGCTAGAGACTGGGTATCTGTTTTGAGATCTTTTTTTAGAACTATTTTATTTCAACTAACCATGACTTAATGTTATTTCCTTGAAATTCTCCCATGAATTCTCCCATGTCAAGTGCGCTGACAGCTATTTTTCCAGGCCATGGTACAATGAAAGGTAGATTTGATTTTCATTACTTTGTCATATTTAAGTGTCTGAAAACAAGACAATAATGAGTCCAATAACGTTTTCTAATAATATTGGCGTACATATTAGCTACTATGTCCACACTCAACTAGAATAGTTTATACTTTTTCTTTTTTCTTAAATGCATTTGATATTTTTTGATATGGCGCAAACTCATTTATCTCCAAACAGGCTTAGAAAATTGTGAATCGACCATGGTTCTTCGCATCCTTCCTTTGTGTTTAACTAAGATTTATGAAAATGTCACCTGTCGTTTTCAAACAAGAGGTCTGACACAACATATGTTCCAACACATGCTGTAATGCCTCTGCTGTTCAGAAGCAATTCATTAACTCCGTACTGTACAATGTGACTCGTGTAACATCTCTGGTCTCTGCACATGCTTGAGCTCATAGCCAAATGATTTGTAATTACCTAATTATGTCTATGCAAATAGTCGTCTCATTTGCATAAACCATGTTTGGAGGACTGGAGGCAAGTAGACACAAGGGGAATGTTTTTTCCTGTGTAGCTTTGATCCACTAGGTCCTGGAAATAGTTCTGCTGATATGCTATTAATGTGCTGTATTAATTACCCACAGTGTTGATATCATTTATCATTACCAGAAGTCACATTACAAAGCAAAGTTTTTTCATTGCATCCATACACATGTAGACTTCTACCGTAATCCTTTCTGACGTTTGATGAGCGAGGAAATGCTCAAACTTAAATCAACTCTGTTATAAAGTGATGGTAGTCTCGCGATAATAAGATCATCAGATAAATGATATAACTAAATAAATAACTACACTTTATATTTATAATCAATTCACCCTCCTTGGTGCGAGACACAGACCTGTGCAGTTAACTGACAGATGTCTGACGGATGCCACTAATGTAGCGATCCCAGTGCCGTGGCGGAGGGCGATCTCTTTAGGGGGAAAGCAATAATCCAATTAGCTCGACACCGACTTCAATTATCTGATTTAGTTTGTGGAATTGACTACAGGTCACAGACAAAATCAATAAAGACCTGGGAGCCTCTTTATTTAGACTTAAAGTGAAAAAGGTCTTTTGGTTGTGTGTGATGTTTTAGAGCCGTAGCAGGGATTAAAATTCTTCATTTGATGGAATAAAATGGTCTATTAGAAGGAACCTAAAAGGTGATGGAGAATAAAAGCAAAAAAAAGCAAAAAAATATGGAAAGAAAATTAAATCTGAAAATAAAAAAAAAAAGAAAAAAAAAAAAACCTTGATTAATTGGAATACATAGAGAAGAAATCAATTTTTTTCTAGTCCAATATACCTTCAGGTACAATAACTAATGCATTTGATTAGAATTTGTGGTTCCCAGACTCAAATGTTGTTATACTTGTGTTTTCATCTTTTTAAAAAACCTGAACAAAGCTAATTATTCTGTTGGCTGCCCAGGCAATAAATTGGAGGCATTAAAACACTTTCATTATGGAGATTAAAAAAGCAATGGATGACTGATTTCTTAAACTGATGAGTATACGAGGGAAAACAAATCTAATTCTCCATGCATAGTAATGCACATGCGAGACATACAGTAGCCACTAAAGAGACAGAGGGCCATGTGCAGCAGGAATCTTTACGGGGAGACACAGGTATTGTCATTACATGCAGCTCCAGCACACTGATATTACTTTTTAATGCCATCCGCAGTGTGGCAATTCAGCTCCCAAAACCAAAGTGATTCTGCTCCATGTAAGCATGATGCTGAGGGTCAAAGTCTTGATCTCACAGACAGTAAATCTGAGCATGAACAATGTGTCAAAGTTAGCACTGCTACCTTACAGGCACCTGCCATGATGAGCTTGTAAAAGGGCCATTAGTGCCTCTGTCATTACTCAGTGGTCACAGTTGGAACATGGCTGGCAGAGGAACGATCACCTGGTCACATTAACATGAGCATTAACCTCCTGACCATATCTATCTGCGAGCCGACAATCAACAAGTTCTCGCCAATTACAAATAAATTAACAAAGCTCTGCCAGTGGGCGGACAAGGAAGAACACAATTTAAAAGCAATGGAGGAGCCAACTGTGAAGAATGAGCGAAATATGATTTTCCTTAATTAACATGGCGTAATAAAAAGGAAATTAGAGTGTAATGGCCATGGAGCTACAAAGAGGAAGGAGCAGATAAAGATACTCATCGTCCACCATTTACATGGATCATAAAACTGTTTGGGAACCTCTAGTTACAGACGTTCATCAGATACTCGATGGCTTCTAGCAGCAACACAACAGCTCTTTAATAAGCCCAACGTTTCGCCACTAGCAGATGACTGCTTCAAAATAGAAAGATAGATTGTGAATGCATTTTTAATATTTACTGGCTGCAGTGGTAGAAAGTAAGTACATTTACTCCAAGTACCGTAGTTAAGTAGTTTTGAGGTACTTGTACTTCACTTTGGGGTATTTACATATCATGCTTCTTTATAGAGAGATATTGTAATTTTTACACGACTGAAGTCACATGACAGCTGTAGTTACTGCCGACTTTTCAGATGAGAATTTTACTTAAAAAACATATAATAAGCTTTGAGTTGTTAGTTTAGTGATTTTAACAAGTGGAATATACTGTTCAAAAAGGTCAAAAAGAAAATTACAGAAAAGGTCCAAGGAATACTTGAATTTTTTTCTCTCCTTCTCTGTTAAACATCCCATAACCCCTGATATTTATCTTGTGAGCAGGGGCCCCGCCACCTAGGTTGGGAAGCGTAGAACTACACCACCTCACTGTATTTTAGTTCCACTTCAATGAGCTACAACTGTAAAGTGCTGCATGATAAATAAGAATCGAATGATGTCGTATATATGACATTTACTACATTTAGATGAACTGTTACTGTTACACCTTGAGTACTTCCTCCACCACTGACTGGCTGCCATTAAAGGAAAATCTTCCCCTTTCCAAAACTGTTTAGGTGCTGTAAATCATAAAGGTATACGTTTGACCTGAAAAACAAACTGGAACCTGAAAGAAAAGGAGGTGACCTGAGGACGGTGATCCCTCTGTCGCAGTGTATGTGCACCACCGAGGACCTGTGGACCAGATTACCACCTCAGGGGGTTTGCTGCTGAGCCCAGCTGCGCTGTCTACACAGCAGGCAGCAACACAGCATCTATTCTGTCTAAGCTTCTCAAAGATCCTCTGGAGACCAGTGTGACGAACCCTCGGAAAGGACTTAACAAACAGCTCGTAGCCTTGAGGACCCCCCCCCCCCCCCCCCCTTTTTTTTTTTTTTCACCCATTTGTGTGAGAACTCGGCTGAAATGATGACAAGGTGCAGAGGTGCACGAGATGAGCTATTGTTGTGGTGTGTAGGATGTGTTTTGTTGTGTCGTATGCATGCATCAGGCAGTCACTTAAAGAAGTGCTCGCCGTTCCTGTGAATTAACGAGCAGTTGGGAAGAACAGGCCAAGGCGGTGCCATCTGTAAATGTCACAGGCACTGCTTGCTCATTTTACACATCATTAAAGCCAATATTCCTAACCTGTATCAGAGCAATCAGGAGCAGGCCATTACTGCGACAGGGGCCCCAGGGGAACCACGACCAAACTCAGAAAGAAGAGAGCAGGGAGGGAGAGAGAGAGAGATAGAGCACACTCTTTATCAATCTGACACACACACACACACTCTCTTCCACACACTCATACATGCACACGCACATGCTCAAACAAACAAGGAGCACACCTTCCAACAATAAACAAACACATGAAATCAGCACCAACACCACTACCCTAATAGCTAGTGCATTTAACAACAGAGCAGAATGAAAACAGGGCCAATTATACATGTATCTGTGGGCAGTGTGTATAGAGCCCAAATGAGAATCTTGTTATTCCTTTCCCTCCATACTGTGGCGCTCAGAAAGCTAAGCCATTACAAGAGTGGAGGCTCCAGGGACAGCTTTCGGAAATGAGAGCGAGTCGGGGAGTGACAAAACAAAGTATTGAGATAAACACCCACCATTAGCACAGGCAGTTAAACCTCCATTTCCTAATCCTCAGCTGGACTCCAGAGGATATTAACCCTTAGTTTACTAAGGTACAGGACAATAGGATACTGGATTAAGTTGGCCTTGCAGTGCAAAATTAACATTATTAATGATCGACGGTCGGCGCAGGTTATTTTGTGGCGCAGAGCGGAGGGGGAACAT
Source organism: Seriola lalandi dorsalis (assembly GCF_002814215.2). NCBI lineage: Eukaryota > Metazoa > Chordata > Actinopteri > Carangiformes > Carangidae > Seriola > Seriola lalandi. Next base: position 677,737 of record NW_019524735.1, on the reverse strand, counting down.
GATCTCTTGTTCCAGTCTATCTGTAGATGAGTCCGAAGCATCAGGATGTTGCCTAACAGTGTTTTCTTCTGATCTAGAACTTCTGCAGTGTAAGACAGTCAAAGCCCATGAAAGAAATCTGAGAGCAGACAGCGACTAATAAAAGCTCAAACAACGAGGAATGAAAGAAGAGGGGGAAAAAAAGACAAATGGTGAAATGAACATTGTTGTAAAGAAAGTCTTTCAAATACATATCAAGGTCATTTCTGGTCATTGCAGTCAATTCATCCCAGTTCTTCACCCTCCAGTTGGCAGCAACTTTGTCACTGATCCCCATGGATTCACATCACTCTGTGCGTGATGCCCCTCATTCTCAGCCAAAACGAAATGATATGTGTCAACAGCTTCCTTATTCTGTAACCCTGATGAAGACTGCGAGCTGAAACTATTGAAGCCCGATGACCCTGATAGGGTCACAAGGCCACAAGCTGACACACGATGGTCTAATAAAGTTCTTCTGTATACTGGAAGTGTTGCTGGAGTTTTGACCTCTTACTATTAAATCCTAACTGCTCTTCAGCATCTTAGTTTTAGTTAGTAGCATGGCATGAGGATTAATTTAATGGATTAAGTGGTATCCCATCATACATTTGTGAAAACATGCACATTTACAGTATATGGATATTTTCTGGTTACTTTCCACCAGTGATCCATATTATTTAAACTGATTTCATGAGGGCAGATTGTTTAATCCTCAGATACTTATGGGACACAAGACTCCCGTTATCACCATCCTTGTAAAATTCTGTTTTAAGCTTAGGGATCCACTTTCTCCAAACATAAAAATTATGTGGAGGAGTGGAGGAGTACTTTCAATCACTTTAAATAATCAGCTCAAATTGTAAAATAAAATCTATTATTGAATCCTTAATCAAATACGGTTTATTAACCAATTTAAGATTAAAAATAAAGTGAACTGACCTCAGTCATTATTGCAAGTCTTGAGTGTATGTCTGGCAGTATGAGTGATGCCTCCTTTAAACATATCTTCTCTTAGAACTGTAGGACTTTTGCATTTGTGCTCAAAATGTGCAAGAATGCACTTTAAGTTTGATGAGACTTGGTTTAATTTGATGTCTTTCGCTGAAATTGCACCAAATCAAATCCTGCAGTGGAGATGTAAATGAAGACCTTAACACCTCCTTTACATTAAAAGCGTTCAGGCAAACACTTGGCTCTTGTTTCCTCCCTGATTTCTGTGACCTTCGCACGAGTAAATATCTTCATCCTTAAAACTCTGAGAATCAGGAAGGAGCCTCGCACAACCGCAATCTCCCTTCATCCCTGCACCTCCCTCTCTGCTCACAGTGGACAAGCTAAAACCCCCAAAACAATGAGCATTTGATACACTTTCTTTAAAAGAGAAATACATTAATGATGCTCCCTGACAGTCTGCATTAATCAGAGGGGGCTCCCCCTGAACACAACTCTTTATCGGCCATCGATTTTCCAGTGGGTTTATGGCGAGCGACACACCGAGAGAGCTCGTCGCCGGGTGGCTGCTGGGAAACACATTACGGGGCTGTCAGTTGTCTCGCCATGCATCCTGCATCATTCTTTAAGCACATGAGAAGTTCATTACACCACACAGCTCTGACAGTGCATAGGATATTAGGGACTGTGTCCATTGTGCATATCCTTGGTGGAGGTGTAGCACTGTAGACACAACAGAGAATTCGTGGACAATCCAAATAAAGCATTAAATTGAAAACCAATACAAGAGATTAAATGTGATTTTAAGGCCATCAGCTGGACTTTATAAGGGGCGGATCAAACCTATTTGAAAGTTTGTTTGCAATTATTGTTTGTCATTTAGCCTTTCATAATCATAGTGTCTAGGATTTTCTGCAGCTTCAGCGGCCATGTACAAGAGTCTTGCTAAGTACCGTAGTTCCATATTTGGAAATGACGGTGCAGCAACAGTTTCTCCAGGCTCCCTTGTACATCCTTACACGTTCCATGTTGACCAAAATGATTTCTCACCTTAAGACGCTCACGCTGTTTTGATTTATGATGCTTCACAACTACTAAAATTCAATTTCAGCCTGCATTGCACGCTTCTGATTGCCCCGTAAATGAGACAAACTGATAGCAATTTATTCAAGGATCCCACCTCTCCTCTCCTCTCCTCTCCTTTCCTTTCCTCTCCTCTCTCTCGCCTCTTCTTTCAACAGGAGACACAACTCACATCACCAGACTTGGGTGAATCCAATATTTAAGTGATACGTCTGTATTCCAGAGCACTCAGCAGAACAGACAAGTTGATGTTAATAGAAAACCTTGCAGAGAACAATGAGAAAGATAGAAAACAATGTGCATGTTTGATGACGTGAGGAACATTCAGAATCTGCCTCCTACAGTCTGATTACTCTTAGACTTCCTCCTCAGGAAGTCCAGGACTAATCTGACTTCAATTATGCAAACGTATACCACTGTAATTCTGTCAGGAGACCCCATAAAGAGTAAGCAATGTCAATAAAACTGAAGTAGTGGACATCTTCAAAAAAGACCAGGCTTGAGGAGATGCAGGGAGCTGCAGACTGCTTCTGTATACACACAGCAACTCATTATATAGTGTCTAAATATAGATGATAATGCTCAGTATACCTGCTACTACTGACGCTGTTGTGACCACATACTACTCCAACAATAAAAACAGCACCACTTATCTCCGAGATGCTGATGATGTTCACTCTAAACAACAATGTGGTCAACAGACCCATTCAGACTTTAAAGAGGAGCTGTCAGAGACCATGATAAAAAAGTATAATGATTATAAATGCTAAGCCCCATTTAGGAGGCGTCAATGCCATTGTTGTTGTTATCCAGCGTATCAATCTTGTTGATTGATCATCGCGCTCTGGTGACATCAGTTTTATGGCCTCTGAAATGCGTCTCAGTGTTTTCACAATGCCATCCAATTAGGGTATTCCATTCATCATTGGGCTGGAGAATCATTATTAATTGGGTGGAGAGCTGACTGCCACTCCCCTGCCGAGGAGGGCAGCGGCTTCTGGAGATCGGGCCATTCATTCGCCGGTAAAAGAAATGAGGGGCTGCGAGGGTGCACGGTGCAGGGGGCCACGCAGAGATACAAAACTACATACCTTTATGTACTTCATGGGCGTATTCAATCAGAGTAGACGAGATTACATGCTCTTTTTTTTTTTTTTTTTTTTACAATGAGTGGAGAAATCTGATCAGTATGTAGAAGTTGCTGAATTCAAAGACAATCAGTGAATCACTGCGAGGCAGCTTTACGACTGGTACATCATGATTAAATAAAAAGAAGTGATAAATGCATAGAAATGAACATGACAAGTTTCGATTAAGTTTTATGTAAATATTTTTCCACTTTCCGACGTAATTTAGTGTGGGCAGTTCCCTTGACTCCTCTGATACAAACACGGTAATTTACCATTTCCTGTCACCTGCCAGTTGGGAGCTTCACTGGGAGGGCGTAATACTCAGGTTTGCCCCATCTCCCGCACCTGCCTGGAAATGATCCCTCACTGGCTTCCCAACACTAAAAAGTGCTAATTGTGTTGTTTGGTAACAGGTAAATGAACCTGGGTCTCTACATTGATATGTGAATATTTGGCCTGTTAGGAACCTGCGCAACCCATTGATATCTTTTTTTTTTTGTTTCATAAGTTTTGGTCTTTTCAGGACTAATGCAGTGATGCAATTTTTTGTACCTTCATTGCCTCCAGATAAGCCGTCTGGCTTTGTGATGCCCGTGCTCTTTTTCCGTCTGTGTTTCTTGCGGTTGGCGTGAGGCGAAGGAGGTGGCTCAAGTTTAGGACTCGTCGCGCTGCCCACACTGGAATTTGCGGGATCACTCGTCCCGTTGGCTGAAAAGAGAAAGACAGGGGGAAAAAAAATCATTATTTCTTTTATGTTAAATAACATTTTTTGCATTTTTTTTTAAGGTTATCTTTGTTTTATACTCAGTGCCCATGTGGTTTAGGGTTCACTGTCACAGCTTCAGCTTGTATCTACAGTTCCATGCTATACTAACCAGGTACAACTCAACAGTCTTTGCATAAGAGTTTCTCGTGAAATCTTATAATGCACCTGCCCCATTGTAGGGTCATAATTACAAGGGAAATAAGCTTTGGTTGAAGCCACTAAATTCTTGTCCAGATCATTTCAAAAGGTTCAAAACACTGATTTATATTACTGACATTACAAAGAAAAATTTATAGCCAGGAATATAACATTTTCAAATGTTATGAGTCACAGAAATTACCCCATGGATCTGACAATTTAACTTGACAGTAATGAAACAAACAAGTAAAGAATATAAATGGTTTGTGTTAAACAAAGTCCACTAAACTGTTAGCGGTAAAAATTAAACACTGAAATTAAGAAAATTAAATTGAATTAGGTCATATTTATTATAACTGTAATATATAGATGAGGAACTGAAGGAGATGAATGAAGAGCAAGTGTCATATTTAAAAATAAAAAGGACTTCTTTCTCATTATTGCATTAACTGGTCATGGGCATAGTGTGAAATGGAGTAGATTTGAAAAATGTGAAACTTCCTTTAAAGATACACTAAGCTGGCAGCTGCAGTGTAACTTATTCAAGTCAGTAAGTGAGGAATGGTACGCACTCTTATGTATCATTGTGAAATGACACTGAGTAATGAATAATGAATGATATTGTTGAAAGCTTCATGCAAAGCAGGGGCAGACTTGTCACAGAAATGTGTCCACAGAGTAGTGAGAGTTGGAAATGGCTTTGAGTGCTCCAAAAGTAACAGTGTGACTCCGGCTTTAGATGGAGTGAAGGACAGGTATGGGGCTATCAGTGAACAAATGGTTACCTACGTTAGCCTGCAGCAAAGCTCTCTATATGACTGTCTGAGAGTGACAGGGGGCTAAGAGCCGGTTTTGTTTCTTGTAAGTGATTTTATAAATGTGATATTAACCTGTGCTACCGTTGGGCAAAGGGATAGGATGCATGGGACGATAGCAGGGGGTTGTCAGCTTGCCATCTTTCTGATTTCCTGACATTTGACATCACTTTCCCTTCTTTCCCCCTCCGGATACCATTATGAATCTGGGAGTGGGGGCCAGGGGCCTGGGGGAAGGAGGGAGGGAGGGCCAGTAGATGGGCCCCATATTGCTCTCCTCTTACCACCCTGTGTGGTGCTGGCAGCCTCCTCCATTGTCTCCCATCAAAAGCTCATTGTAGTGTGGCAAACTCCATTCATTTCCCTGTGCACCGTCCCAGCCCCAGGGGTGGAGTGCAGGAGGACAAGGGGCTCAGGGATTATTGCTGTTGTCGTTGCCAGTTGCACATGCTATAATGTGCGGCACTGTGCCATTAGCCAGTGTACAACATTAGGCCTAATTCGGTCATTACCTTTAGGGAGATGGGGCTGTCTTGGAGGAGTAAGATGGGCGCAGCAGGAGACTGAAGATGGCAACATGGGGGAAGAGCGGAGCTCCGAGGGCCCGGCGACGCATTGTTTGAGCGTGGGCAAAATATAGGAGACAACACCTGAGACACACACTGCTGTGTCCGTTCTCAACTTCAGAGATTCATCATGATGAGAGTTGATGAATATAAGAATGTCATTACAGTCAAATTCATTAAAACTATCTCTAATTTGTTAAATGTAAGAGACCATCCTTAAAAGTAGTATCAGTATTTCAGTATATGTATATATAGCAATGTGTTGAAAAATAATAATGTTGATTATATGCCATCAGATTAATAAACATAACATTGGTGCTTGGACCACATGCATTAAGCTCTCTGGTGTTTTGAATGGCAGCACACAGCCACACATGTAGCAGCTCCTAGTCGAGGCGTCTGTTTCAATTTCCCTGCTCTCTTACAACAGCCCCCCTGAGACGAGTCATTAGCTGGCTCAGACAGCTGGGGGCACAGGGGTCCTCAATGTGGCCCCCCACCCCCACCCCCTCCTCCT
>NW_019524735.1:666264-671730 GCF_002814215.2 Seriola lalandi dorsalis | reverse complement strand
TTCCTCCTCCCTCCCCATCCCAGCGTCTGTCCCGTCAGCACAGCTCCGTATGGCTGGTGGAAGACTTGAGCTCCAACCTGCCTCCGACGTGACAGCCAGCATTTGTTTAATGTCGCTTGGGGTTAAAGGGGAGGGCTGCCCCTCAGGGGCCCCAACCGTGTCATAAACACCTCTAATTATCAATTTCTGCCCCTAATGTTGTGGAAAATGACCCTGGCCCTGCTCATCCTGCACCTGAAACATATACTGGGTGATATACCTCCCTTTGTTTGTACCAGTCAGCCTTTAAGAAGTGTGTAACATGAAGTTAGAGGAGCAGGAAATGTATAAAACTACAGGACACACCAGTGAGCAACAACATCTAAGCACCTGAGATCTAATGGTTTTATATAATGTAAAGTTTCCTGCCTTTAAGTGGTTCTCACCTCGAAGCTATGCATGATTGCTAGATTTTATTTCTTAAGTTGAGAATTATAAAGTTGGAACTCGACTGATCCTGCAAGTCGAGAATTCACTGTAGTGTTATTAGCTAGCTGTTAGTGTGTATGAGGGCCATCAGGACCAAGCTGGGTAATGAAGCACACTGGGGGATCAGGAGTCTCTCTCCTACTCAACCAATATCACCTGGGCAGCAGAATAGGTATCAGCCTAACCTGTGATTACAGTGTATTGCCTGCACTCCCACCACGGAGATGACAGTTTAAACATGCTTCAGGATGAAGGCTGTGGGTGAGACAAAGAGGGAGCTGCTAACAGCTTCCTGTCTTTACCAATGCCACACTGAAAATGAATGAGAATGAAAAAAGGGTGAGAGAGGCAGAGGGGGGGAATGAAGAGAGAGAGGGGGGGGTCATTTCATTGTTATTCAAGAGGCTTCGGGTGAGGAGCACTATGATTCCGCCAGGCCCCTTGACATGGCAGCCCTGCCTGTCCTCAATCAAAACCAACGGCTGCAATTAATGGCAAAAATTAGAAACAATCACCGCCTCCCCCTTATTATCCTCAATTAGAGCGTACTAATCAAGGCCTGATCGCGCTCTGCTGCTCTCTCCAAACTAAATGTCAAACTTCATTACGGCCTGGCGTAGAAATCAAACGCCCCACATGCTATCACCCTCGCATCGGGAGGCCAAGGTATAAAACACAGTGCCACAGGAAAAGGCTATCTGTGCATTAACTACCTGTGTCCTGATATGCAAAATTAGTGGAGAAAAGGCACTTATATATAAATTAGCACAGAGCAGCAGAGACATGAAGGAGAAAATGAAAAGTGAGGTAAACTTAACCCATACAAAACTGTGACAATTAACACAGATTTATCAAGATGTACTGATAATCTGTTTTTAAAACTTTTCTCACAATTATTTTCATTAGGAATTAATTTCCTGCTTATTTTACAGATCGATATTTTCCATAAAATGTATCAAAATAGTGAAAAATGACCAGAGATCAATGTGACATATTCTGACTGATTGTTTAGTGAGACCAACTGTCTAAATAAAACCCACAAGATATTCAGTTTGCTATCATAATTGACAAAGAAAAGCAACAAATCATCACATCTGAGAAGCTTGAACCAGAGAATGAAAAACCACTGTGTCAGAGCGGATGCTGATTAATTTTCTCTTAAATCAACTTATCTATTATTACCTTATCATTTCAGATCTAGTCTCCAGTGTCATTTTTTGTGTTTTACCAGAACAAAAATGTGTAATAGTACATTTTTAAGTAAAAGAAAAAATCACCCAATAAGACAAATCATAGCATAATTTCACTTATTATTATTATTATCATTATTATTTATTTTATTTTATTTTTTGACCATGAGAAAAATATCTCATCTAACAAACGGATAATATTGAATTCATTACTGAATGATTATCCATGGAGGGTACTGATTTGCAGTAATCCGTTGACTCTGGGAATGTGACATTACTCACACTTTGACCATGACTTCTGTTATTGTCATCAGCGCTCTTACATTGCTCAGTCAACTGTTTGAACCTCTTGCTTTTAATTCAGGTTCAAAGATTGAAGTGTACCAAGGAGAGCAGGATCTAAACAAGCATGCGGTGCATTAAGAATGGGTGTCTTTATGAATGCAAGCAATAGAAAAATTGGGCCGGGATTTAATCAAAAATCTGCGCTCAATATTCAAGAGACGTTACTACCTCTGCTTCTGCCTTTGCTCAATAGGTTTACAAATGAGGACATTCTTTAAATAATATGGAAATGGTTACCTGGCTAAGATGCATTCATCCTCCAGTGAATCATCAATCTGCTGTTTTTGCATCTCAGAATCACATTTTGTGTTAACCTGCAACCTTCACCAAGGATAATGGAGTGATTGGGCTTGGTTCAAGTCAATTCAACTGGCAAAACATGAGCACCCTTCACTGTGGAACACCCTCTATTGATTATTGAAGGCACATTAGGATGGAAGATAAGAGGGTTGCGTTTCAATCAAGTTTATGTGTTCTGATAGTCCAGTCACACCACAGACATATCCTCCTGTTTTTATTCAGATTCTTCAGTTGTGCGGAGACAGAAAAACAAGATGTTCTGAGAAAGTTTTTGAGCTGCAACGACGTCCCAGTGCACATTACAAGCCTTTAACTGTCTGCACCGAGTATGCACTGATTACAGAGACACGCCTTCCCAAGGACGAACAACATATCTATCATTTGACGCAGTGTTTCTACTATTATTTTCAGCTCATTTGCCTCATTCAAGCTCATTTGTGGTTACCTTAAGAGTAGCATGAAAATAATTGAAGAAAATAGAATAATGGAGCAAATTGTGGATTTGATTTAGTTGAAGACTGGGTGTTGGTTAATGAGCTATGTTAATATTAAGGGCTTTTCAGTTTACCAAACATGAAAATGGGAAATTCTCGCCACCTTATTTCCACTGCGCGCAACGTTTAGGAGTTCCTATTTGTCCGCTGCAGACCGGCCGCCAGACACACGTTCACAAACATCCAGTATGAAGCCTCTTTTTTCTCCCACACACATATTATAATACAGACGCAAACACGCTCCGTGGAAAAAACTCACATACAAACAGCGACACAAAAATATTCAGCAAGAAACACACACACACACACACTCGCGCTCATTTATTTGAGGACCCCACGAATCTAAGTAATTCTGCTTTGGGCATGCTGCTGATGGGAGACAGGGGTAGGGGGTGATGGAAGTGCCTGCGTCCAGGCAGAATTGATCGTTTGGCAGCTCCAAATGAGAGACAGGCTTGTCTGCGGAACCACGAGGGCCATGCAGTTGGACTCCAGCAGCGCTCATAAAGTGCGCTCTTTAAACTGCCGGGGCCCCTGGGAGCCCATGGGGAGGGGGGGAGCCGCCGCCGTGCTAATGAGAACTACCAGAGTGCAAACATGCATGGAAATGACTGTTATTCTGTTGATGTGCATTTAAGTGCTTTTTTACTGCCAACCACAAAGAGAGGGAAATAACTGGTGATGAATGGTACCCCCGAAAAGCATTCATTTTCCTCTTCGGAAGAAAAGAGAGGAAAACAGAGGAGGAGGGGAGGAGTGGGGGTGGGGGGGGGCAGAGAGTAAGATGGAAGGTAAAGACAGGATGGGGGGGTGTGTGGGGGCAGACATGCATGGTGAATATATTATCTTACTTTACTCAAGTACAGTGACATGGTGCAATGTGACACAGAGGCGGTAAGTGGAGATGCATCGATGGCAGAAAGTTAACCTTCACTGTTCCTCTCCTCTGAACACGCTGCTTCTATCAAAGAGCAGCAGCCTAAAAGGTCACAGCGATCACAGCCCTGATCAGCTAATCATGAAAATGAGGCTTGTTTCACCTGTCTGAGGAACCCAGGAAATGGCATCGCCATCAAACCACACCTTTAGTTCAGATCCATCCAACCTGTTTTAATTCACTGAACCTCTTGTGTCCTTGCGGTCGTAAGATGTGAATATTTCAATTGCACTATGCATGATGAGGGCTGTGGGAGGGGTTGTAGGAGTGTAGAAGGTCGGAGGTCTTACGGGCTCCGCTGCTTGTGCTGGTGTTGATGGCTTCATTCCACTGGTCGGCGCTGGACACGGAGAAGGAGCGCTGGTGCATGCCATCTTTACTGCCGGCAAACACTGACGCGCCCGTCTGGAGGGATGTACTGCTGTTGGAGTGAGGGGCGCCTGGAAAACAAGTGACAGACACAAGAAAAAAATTAACCCTGATTCCTCACGTTCTCTGCAGCCGTTTGAATTCTTAACTCGGTCTGGTAGGACCGTTTTCTTTGAACGCAAAAAAGTCCTGTAAAGAAGTGGTTACGGTGTAATTGAGTTCAGAGTTTTTCGGTTGTTTCTACAGCACTTCAATGCTGCCGCCGCCTTATTTGTGCACATCTCTCTGTCAAACACCCCCCCCCCCCCAAACACCACCATCACCCTCACACAGACACACACAGAACCCCTCTCCCTCCGCCTCTGCCTCTAATTAGCCCTTAATTAACAAGATACACTCTGAACGCTAATTATCTCGCCTCATCCCTCTGACTGCCACATCGATCTCCACTGGCGTCAGCAGGCGTTCTCCCCCTAACTTCCAATCAGGCATGCCACAGACGCCTGGCTCTCTTTACTAATTCATGGGCTAGGCTGCACCATGTGAGGTCCTTCCCTCCTGTTCGCGAGCAGCCGCTACAACACATCCTAACTACTCTGAAAAACTCATCCATACACTTCCAGTCATACGAGGGGAATCAGATTAACAGCTTAGAGCTTTAAAATGCATCAAACTGTGTCATGAAATAAAATCATTTGTTGCAAACTTCTGTGATTTTGTTCCAAAAAAAAAACATTAAAAAGAATTTAAGATGACGTTACACTAATAAGAACATATTTTATTGGATCTAAAAGAAAAGATGGGTTGTTTATGAATAAAATTTTCCACTGTATTTATTCTCGAAAAGTTGACACAATAACTCCATAATCAGATTTTAATGAGGTAAACAGATATCGCTCTGACACTGGAAGGTTAAAACTTCCACGGTTTTGTTTTAGGAAACAAACTAAAAAAGCCATCTCTGATTTTCTCAACAATGCTTTTCTCATCTTACAGGTATCACACATCAAGCCCTTTCATTCAATAATTACAAGAGAATATCAGTTTCTGATTGAGGTGACAATAACAGAAAATATAGTGTGTGGGTCGTGTGTAAAGTAAACTAAGCGGCACGGGTGCTTGTTAGGATAATATGTCCTACTCATTATCTAGAGTAATAAGTGTATCAAATTCACATAATCATGTCTAATTAGTATCAGTAATTATCTTGTTGGGCCCAGGAATATTAATCTTCAGGTCCCAGAGGGGAAGGAGCAGAATCGCAGCAAGAATGGGCGAGAGAGCGAGGGAATCATGCTGAGGAGCACTGACTAAATTAGCATGCTGAAATCAGAGCGGAGGAGGAGGAGGGGGAGAGGGAGAG
>NW_019524735.1:656979-666244 GCF_002814215.2 Seriola lalandi dorsalis | reverse complement strand
GGGGGGCAGAGCCGAGGAGTTGGGGATACTGAAAAGAAAAATGTGAAACTTTGTTTATGGAAAAATGATGGATGAATGATACATAAAAGAAGCTCATGACTTCTATAAAAAGGCCTCTGATTGCTAGTATCATTACTGAATTAAGAGTATTTAATAACATGATCTATAAATCATCGAGGGTACCGTGTTGCCAAGACCCGATACTACACAAATAAATGTTTAATCACCATCATCACTGTTTAAAGATACACTAATTCCTTAAACAAAATTGATTTTCTGCTATTAAAGGATCTACACTCTTTATTCCCAAAGTTTGACTCTTTGACGCCTTAAAGAAGAGAAAAAAAAAAAAAAAACTCAGGTAACTACAAGGCAACTTCGATTGATATTTAAAATTCAACAATCACGTCTAATTGTCAAATTGGATGCTAATGATTAATGAATTATACATGGCTGTATCCATTAGTCCCCAGAGACCACTCCTGCATAAAGGGGAGGATAATGTAATTACAGTGGAGAAATAATCAGCCTGTGGCATTAAAAGCGCACTGTACACGCAGCTCCAGCCAGGCCTGACGCCAGCACGTTTTACAGCTTTAACACTGGCACGTAGTGGACTGACGGTGACAAACTGCAATTTGGGATCTAAAGATTTAATGCTGGATGTCGCCAACTTCAGTGACCACAAGAGTGATGTGAGGGTCAAATACAAATACGCCAAGTATTATTTAATTTTAATGAATACAAAAATAACACTAGGGTGCAGCAGATCGTTTTAGGTATTAAGAAGTAATAAGCCACTATAATTAACATTATTATGTATAGAATAAATCAAAGCTGAATCGGAGGCAAGATCAATATATTATCTATATATTTTGCAAACTGTGAAGTTGCATGAAATCTAGACAATGGTTAAAGTAAATAAGTACTGTTCTATAGAATAAGTCTATGGTTCTATTCTATGTGACTATTTACATTTTCTGCTACTTTACACTTCTATCCTGCCACCTTTCAATGACTACCATTTTACATCATTTAATTTATTTGACAGCTGTAGCTATGAGTTACTTTAGGATAGAATGTATTTTTTATAGATTAAACTGCCCAACAGCATAAAATATTAAAAATTAGCTCCACCTGATTCACCTATAGATACAACTTTAAAATACCTCTTCCTCTTTGATGCATAAGTAATAATAACGTGATGACGTAATAATATAATATTTAATAATATGACACAGAGCAGCCTTGCTATTACATAACGAGTGTGTTTGATAATCCTTCTGTACTTCTACTGAATCGAGATCTGGAGTATTTTTACATTGTAGTATTAGTACTTTTACTTCATTAATAGATCTGAATACTTCTTCCACCACTGTATACTTCTAAAAAAGTAAATATTTCATAGTGAACTCCTGCACATTTCTTGTCAAAATTAATGAAAACTCGCAAAGTACAAAAGCCCCATAATGAGTATTTCTGGCTGCCTGTATCGTCATGTGTATAAAGAGATAACAAAAGCCATACAGTGTGTACTGCAGGCTATCCAGGGCTCGGGTGTTAAGTAGAGGCGATGGATTAGCGGGGAGCAGCGCTGCCTTGCCTCTCATTTCTCTTTAGTCCGGGCCGTCAGTGGGCTGATGAGCCGTGACGAGGCCTGACCCCTCCGTGGAGTTGTTGCCATTATGTACAAGTAGTGGGATAATGAAGCATTCATGCTAATGTGGGCCGGGCAGCACATCATCTGCGGCTGTGTGTAATCCACCACCATCATCCCGACCAACGCCCAGACGCCCCCCCCCCACCCCCCCCCACCCCTGATACTGCCGCTGCTGCCAGTCTCCACACGAGTCACTCAGACATAGTCATAGTCAAACTTATCTATTATATACTGTCATCTCACATAATATATACATCAAAATAACTTTAAATACTTACTTAACACTTGTGTGGGGCATAGCACCCTGATTTCTTTACTTATCTAAATACATACTTATCTACCTTTTCCCCCTTCATTTAAGCTTAATGTAATGTAATAATGTAATAATGTGGTTTTGAATTGTCAAAGGATAAATTCCAGCTCACAGCTGCTCTTATGCCGCACTGGCGATTACCACAGATAGTCCTCATGCGTTGGTAAAATCTCTCTATATATACATATTTTATGTGGATATATAGCACACGAATTGGATTCCAAATTGGTGTGAGGCTTATCCTTAGTATACTTATTGTCTCAGTAACCAATTAAAGAAGATAAGGTGAATGCACTGGGCACGCCTGGCACCACACTTTAATAGAGAGTGCGTGAAAGCTAGTTAGCAGGCCAGTGGAGAAGTGCTGGATTATGGCTGTAACATCCAGCTTCTGTCACTATAAGCGGCAGTAGTACAAATGTAGATTTTTGTTCACATTTGCATTACACTTGTTCATTTGGCAGAGACTTTTATCCAAACTGACGTACAAATGAAACACAATCCAAGCCACAATATATCAAAGCCAAGCCTTGAAAGAGCCCATTGACAAGTGCACGCTCATTGTATGAGACTACATCCACTTTTATACAACTAATAACTGTTAAAAAAACAAAGAAATTCAGTTCAAATGAACGCATTTGGAACGATGATCAGCGGTGTTCATACTTGAGTTCATCCAACAGGGTTGAGTGTGTCTAACAAATAGGTTGGGACCCTCTGATTTATAGTACCCACACCAGGCCAGACTTGCACCAGCGTCGGACAGAGAATAGTCGTGTTGGCACCGGCTGTGGCCTGCTGCGCAGTATGTATGTGTCTACAGGTTATAGACTGCTGAAGATCAGAGCTGGAGACAAACTGTGGTGCAGAGTGAGGAGGGACTGAGCTAAACACTTTCCTGAAATCTCCACCTCTTCCACATGTACCCCCACCCCCCGCCCCTCACAGGATTGATTAAAAGTGACTGGGCCCATTAATACTTTGATACAATGTATCTGTCGCCAGTGACACGGCAGGATGCGTGTTAACAGGGAGGATCATATTTAAAATGGTTCCGCTCCGCACCCAGCAAAGGAATTAAACCTGGCCGCTTGGCAAACTCCTGGGCGCATGCGTTCTCTCATTTACTCTCTGTCTTCTCAACCTCTCCTCTTCATCTTCCCATCTCCCCCATCCACTCTGCCCCTCCTTCTCTCTGTCGCTATCCCTCTTCTTCCAGTGATTATAAAGGTCTTTAGATCTAAGGAATGAATGAATTACCAAAGGCAAAGACAAGGCTTGTGATTTGGGCGCCGTGAATGAAAAATTACCCCTTTGTTCCCTTCATCAATTGCATGTCTAATGAAATCAAAATCCCGATCGCATAATCAGAAGAGGGTCCTCCACCCGGAGAGAGACCTGATGTGATTTGTAACCTTTCTTCTCCTAAGTGGAGATTAAGGCAAATCTCCCTCACATTGTTCCCTGACGTACAAACGGATGGCAACTGAAAATCTTGGGAATTTGCCATAGAGGCGTCTTTTCCAAAGAAATGAATATGAGGAGAAAATAACATTGTTGGGTGAAAAAAAAAAAAAAAACTAAAGGTGAAAACAAACCAGTTGGTGCTGTTTTCCCCCAAAACCTTCTCTGGCCTGTTTTTGGTGGCCCTTTGAATGACTCCCCTCAACCCCACACTCAAGGTTAACAGTCTGTGGGATGAAACAACCTGGATCCAGTGTCCTCTGCTGTGTAAACTCCTACATCTTCCTGCTTTTGACTGATTAACCCGTTCAGCGGTGGCAGCACTTTGGCCAAGTTTAACAGTGACCGGCCTGGACGGTGCTAATTGTCCTTGATGACCCATCCTTGGCTCTGCACCCGCTCTCGGCCGGTTTAGCTTTAGCCCGGGTGATGGAAACACTGTGCCCATTTCACAGCTGATGAAGGACCCCGCCTCCCTCTGGGGATCACTTTGCTAATTAGTATTAATTACTCTTAATCCTAAATCCAATCACTGACTTCCACTCTTTACGCCTGCCAGACTCTCTGCAGCCTCCGGTGGCACAGCGCGCTGGGAGAAGAGCAACTATTTTTAAACTTGTGAGGTGGAGAAACCCTGACACGATGCTCAGGACCAAACTGTTATTTGATGCTGCGACCCCTCTACCACAGAGGATGAAAAATAACTAGGTCAGTCTCATAACGGTGTAATCGTCCAGTAAAAACAAACCTTAAAGGGATATTTTTAATATGGGCAGTTGTTTAAACACAATTTTTAATTCCCTGTCTGGTCATTTGGAGGATTAATAGATTTCTCATAGATGCCCATTAAGTCATCATTTTGTACAGTTTACTCTGAGGCAGCTAATTTGCATGAATGAAGCATATAGAAAGTAGATAATTAACCTTCAGGATACTTTCACAAAGTCTCTGAACTATGGCTGCAACTAAGGAATACTTCATCAACGTTTCATCTGTCTGTTGTTCTCTTGACTGATTGATCGTTTTATTAGGAATATATTGAACAATTATTGTCACCGTTTCCTAAATTCTGAGGTGATGTATTCAAATTCCCTGTTTTGGTGATAAACAGTATAAAACCCAAAAATTAACAATGGTATAAAACACAGAAAAGTGGGAAATCCTCACACTTGAAAAACTGGAACTATCAAATGTTTGTCTTAAAATAATTGACTGATTATCAGAATTCTTTCAACTGACTAATCTGTTAAACAATTAAACATAAAATACTGCATCTTACATAGAGTATGAAAATCCACAGTTGTACCCATTAATCTGGCCTTTAGCCTTGTAATGAGGCAGGGACTCATACCTGTGTTTCCTATGCCCAGCTGCAAGGTGCTGCGGTCCTTGGTGAGCCCGTTGGTTTTGGGACTAGCAGTGGGAGCGACGGTGGCCACCGCTCTGGGTGGTCGTTTCCCAGGAACCTTGACTGTGGTCCTCAGCAAGTCAATCTCTTTCCCATGCACATTCTGCATGTAGTCCTGAATAAAGTAAAAAATAAGAAGAGCTTGACATCAGAAAGTGGTCTGCACTCTGCACACAAGTTAGAGTCCAAATATTTCCAAAATATTTCCCTCAGTTCAGGGAACTGATTATACACAGTGGACCAACAAGAATCCAGGAATTATGGAAGAAAAACAAATTAAAAGACTATTCAATTTCCATCCCCATTAGTCACAACCCATCTTCAGACCTTCCACTAAGGGTGAATGATAGTGGAAAAATTATTGTAGAGCCATTATACATCACCTGTGCCCACGCCGTCTATCCAAACAGCGAGATGTTAGGCTTAATGAATGCAAACAGTCTCATTCTCTTTCAATTTGGCCATTTGATTTGGTTTAACGCGACTACCGCCCAAATGTGGGAAGCCAAGGTGAAAATCATTGGGCTCAGCAGAAAAAGACCCAGATAGTGGCGAGCTCGGCCTTTGCCGTCCCCCCACCGGCTCCTCTGTTTTATTACCGTGTCATAAAGCACTCATTTCTTTCCCAAGCCTCCTCGCTAATTACCCAGTGAGCGCTCTCATTTCATTTTATTGCTGGAATTAACAGCCAGATCGAAGCGTGCAAAGCTATTAAGATGTGTGATTAAGCCACATTCAATTAGTTTCTACAAACAATTTAATTGATGTAGCAGATAGAATTAACAGAAGGTGATTGTGTGGATGGCTTGGCTGACTGCGAAATTAAAGGTTCCCCTCTTCCACTCTCAGTCTGTCTCCCTCCCTCTTTTCTTCTTCCCTCTCTCCTCTCCTCAATCTTTCTCTTCCCCTTTTCTCTTTCTTACTCCGGCTCTGCTCCACTGCTCAAAATGAGCTTGAGCTGTTACCGTGCTAATGTAACTGTCTCCCTTATTTCACCTCCCTCCGTAAGTCAACAGACTCATAGATTCATAGATTGCCCCGATGACCTGTAATAGCTGTAATGATCAAGAGATAGCCTGTTCAGTCAATTACATACATCACTGTAGCACAGCGCTGCTCTACTAATAACTGCTTGTAAATTAAACCACTAACACACTGTCAGTGCAACAAGGCCACACACAAGGTTCACGTCTAACTGTTGGGCTTGCGTTCAAAGTTCAAGCTGTCTCATTAGACACAAGATGCTGCTAATATTTTCCATCCAACCTGGCCAGAGGATGTAAACACACCAAACACTGGTGAGTGACGGGAGGAATCAAAAGGATTTTTTCAGAGGGACTGGCATTTCTGAGTGTGACACGGGGCTCCTGAGCTGTCTGCTGCCAGCCAGCCGAGTGTTTAAGAGGTATTAGCGGCCCAGCGGGATTCTGACAAAGATGGATGTGGGAGGCTGGTCAGGCTCTGCTGCCATGCGGTGGGAACCATTATAAATACAAGCCAGCGTGGAGTCCGGGCACAGCGGGCACGCAGCAGCACAGCCATGTCTCCATTAGCCAGCACTGGGGATGGGCACTGCAGAGGGGGGGAGGTCAGAGATGACCACCAGGACACCCTGTTTCTTAATACTGAGCTTGAAGTCACAGGGTTAGCTAATATAGACGTTATGTACAGCAATAATTCTCTATAGAAACCATGAGGATATATGGTTGGGATCCGTTTCACCACAGCAGTGATGTTGATTGCATCAAGAGAATCGTGCGCGGTGGTTGAAAAACCCCTACATTAAAACCTCCAGCAGCACCCTCGAGTACAAACAGTAGTCTAACAAACACATAAAGCCGATTGGAAAAGAAATGGGAAGGGAAGGGGGGGGTATTTTTTTTTTCTTTTTTGAAACTCACATGTAAACTGGGGTGGTAAGTGAGGACGCCATTATCACACAGTGTGACATATTTCTTTTTCCACTCCTTGTTGAGGGATTTGCCACTTCGCTTCAGAAGGATTCCCTGTAAGAGACAAGACATCACGGTGAGCTTATGCTCTTCCCAAAGCAGCATGGTGGATGATAGGAGCCATTTTGGATGTTAAATACCATAAAGCAGCATTATTATTGATATTACAGATTTGTTATGGTGGTTACATGGAGCACTTTGGTTGTGGTAAGTCATAAAGCAAACATACATCAATGTAAAAGACAATTATAAAACAGCATGGAGGTGAAAATGTAGAAAATGAACAGTCATTTGTAATTAAATCCCTTTAAACGTTCCATCTTTATTATAATTTGTTTGGGTGACAGGTTTAATGATACATGGGTTTTTCCTACTATGAACAGCTGAAACTCCAAAACTGGCCAAGTTCCTCTGGCTGAGAGGCCATTCAGAAAGGGAGACAATCCAATTTGCCAGACCTCCTCCCTGCATTCATACACATAACATGCTGAACTCTGGAAGACCTCTCAATCCTGGGATTAGGGAGTGTGATCTCCCCTCTTCAAAGCCCACTCAGGTCTTATTCTATTCTACTTTATCTTCTGGGGCCTTTTAGGGCCTCACATGGTTTTCCTTATCTGTTGAGTAAATCCACTGGTAAACAATGCAGTTCCTCTGCTGGAGGTGACCAAATGCTGCTGAGTGTAAGGGCCAGGAGGCTCTCTGGGGTTAAATAGTGAGGAGGGGCGCGCTTAATTAGGGGATTAAGACGGGGGCAATGTTTGTGCTTTTACAGCCAGAGCCCGAGTGTGTGTGTGTGTGTGTGTGTGTGTGTGTGTGTGTGTGTGTGTGTGTGTGTGTGTGTGTGAGAGTTGAAGGGGTGGGGGTGGAGGGGGGGTTAAAGGAGTTGTGTTTTGCTAGGCAGGCCCATCCTGCAGGCTTTAATCCTGATTAACACATCAGGAAGAGCTGACCCTCGGTGACCTGGGCACCAGGCTGTTTGCCGACAATCATCCTAATCCGAACCCTGATTCATCCACAGAGGAAGGGGGAGGGGGGGCAAGTGCTGACTGTTGGCTGCATGCTGGGACTCAAGAGTTTTGGCTTCTTCATATCTTATCAGTAAACCTTTCTGTTCATAGCTTCTCCCTGGAGCAGAACTTTCAAACATGTCACAAACGTGTTCTTTAAATCTACTGAAATCATTCAATTAGTATAAGATAATAAGTATATAAGTATAGGACAATATTTTCCAATGTTGTCTTATCCTACAATGGAAAAAAATTACTGACAAAACAGATCAGCATCAGTGTGAAGCTCAATAAATTTGGCCTTTTTATTTTATTTTTTAGTACTGAACCAATTAGTAGCAAATTTCAATCAAATAAAAAAAAAAAAAATCAAAGAAGCAAAAAGGAGTAAAAAGGAAAAATATTTCAACATTTCATATTTTGTATATATTAATTTATTTAATTGCTGTTTCATAAAAAGACCTTGATCAAAAGTAAAAATCATGCGTTTGACTTAAATATAAATGTTATTATTAATATCAGAACGCCTCAGTTAATTCTTTTGTAACTATTGATACTTTTGATGATTTTACAGGAAGAAACACTGTGTCCTTCAATCAATAAGTTGCTTACTGCCCGGACTCCTGCTCTCAATTTAGTCAATAAAAGAACTGTAAACACTTTTTAAATGGCTCTCTAATCATACAGAGTAAATGATCCAGTCACAGAGCCTCTGGCGACTTTATAATGCATGTTTTACAAGCATATACAGTATGTTCCTCATCTCATGGTCTTACTGAAGCATACATAAATCTATACACGCAATCAGTGTGGAGTTCCATATATTTATCAGAGCTGTGAAGCAGATCAATAAAGATATAAAGACATTTATGTGAAAATCTTTACACGTGCAGACAAATTTTTCTGCTTTCTTTGAACAGTAGCCCATTATGGCTGTGATGTATCTTTCATAAAGCTTGTCACTTTCAGTAACTGGAAGCTTGACAAATGATTTGAAATTATTTATCATAATTGTTCTCTTGTTTGGCACCTTGGATTGGTCTGTATGTGATAGTTTGACTTCAAAAGGTAACAAGTGTGGAGTCCTGTGCTTCCCCTCTACACTGACACACACACATGCAAACACACACTCACAAAAAGATGAGTGTGTTCATCCTGTGTGACATAAGGAAACAGGCCGATAGTCAGACGCGCTCTCTGTGTCCACACAATTGTCATATCTACACAGAGGAGATAGTGTCTTTCCCTTCTTTTGTCAGACGACCAGGAGAAAAGCTGCATCCTGCCACTGAGGCTGACTGATAGGCCGGCCCTTTGTAACAGACCGAGGAGAGGGGGTGAAAAGTGTGTGTGTGGTGTGTGGTGTGTGTGTGTGTGTGTGTGTGTGTGTGTGTGTGCTGGGGGTGAGGGGGTCGGTGATGGAGCAGGAATGCACTCACTGCAGCATTATTATCCTCA
>NW_019524735.1:620042-656959 GCF_002814215.2 Seriola lalandi dorsalis | reverse complement strand
GTTGTAATTTGGCGTGATGGGGTGAGGAGGGGGTAACGGGGAGTGGTAATTAAGCTCACATTGACACTTTGATCTCCTTGATTGTGCATTTGACTGGCCTGCAGATCACACCAGTAACCCCCACCACCAGCACCACATCTGTAACCAGCCCCCCCCCCCAAAAAGTTCTTTTGCAATAAAGAGGGAGATGGTTTATCTTGTCAAAAGTTGCCATGATACTGAGGGCAGTTGGCCCTGGACTCCTATGCTGTGTTGGATAAGTGGGAGAGTTTACAGTAAAGATTGCTCAGAGGGTGATTCTGTTTAATCTGTGACAATCAACCCGCAGCTCACCTGCAGATTAGCCAGGTTCTGCAGGGAATTACACTAATCTACATAAAAACCAAGAGCTGCACTGAGATCAAACAGAAACGGCGTGTTTTTGGAATGGCCACCTAAAAGTTTTAAATCACCATATTGTTTTTTTTTTTTAGGACATTTATGGCCATTTTTCCAGAGGTTGGGCACAAATAAATCCACAAATCAAACTTCTGTCATCTTAATCTGTATAAATCTGATAGAAAAGAGATACAACATGTCTTCATTGTCAAAAAAAAAAATCTGTATCATGAAGTGTATCTATTACACGCACATCTACTATTACTAACAGACAGATGGACTGATAGATACTGTATCTGTTTTAACAGTGGTTTCCCCAAAGCGTTATTTTCTGATTGAGTGAGGGGGCTTGGAAGTGTCACCCTGTCATTATTTCAGATGGACCAAAGCCTTGGCAATTTTCTTTTTTTCGTTCTTGGCCCCACGTTTTCAAAGAAAAAAGAAAAAAAAAAAAAGGACATTACCTTCTATCATTTGCAGGTAAAGAGGATAATATAAGGATGCTGACCCATTTTCAAAAGCCCTCATATAATCATGAGTGATTACTAATCAATGTGTCAATTACGTCTCCTTCAGTTACACTCGGACCTTTGGAAATGATCCTTACTCAAAAGTGTGTAATTCGGTGTTCACTACTACCCGTCTGGTCCTTTAAAGCAATGCATGAATATATAAAAAGAAATAAAACTGGGGAAATAATGAAGGAAATCATAATGAAATGAACAGACAGAAGCAAAAACTCAGAGATGGGAAAAAATGTGAACTATTTCAAAACAGAAGACGACTGATTACTTAATTTAGTGCAGAGTAACAGAATATGAAACCACCTTTTAAAAAAAACAAATTGTCAGGCTAATGATCTAATGAAATTCTCAGCTAATTAATAGCCATCTAAGTTGATTATATCGCTATGCATGAATTAACTTTCATGAGAAAATTCTACCCACAGACGATTATCAGCAATAATAACGTTTCCACTTGGACCAAATGCTTTTATACTAAAAAGGTACAATTCATGTTCCGGATTTAAGTTTATTATCAAAACTGATCATGGAATTGGATTCTCTCCCACATTAATGAGTTTAAATACACAGATTAACTCAAGTCTGTAAAATGTATACCTTTGTCATGCTGTGATAAGTATATTTAGACTGGTAGTGTTTATTAACGAGATTAAAACAGGCCTATATTATCAGTTATAGTCATGTAGACAAAATGATTATTTTCATTATCTGTAAGATAACTCTTCGATGACGCATGTAAATTTATGCAATTCATGATGTCAGAAATGAAACGACTGTGCCTTTAAAATATCACAGCTGTATATTTTTAGTCTGGTAGGTGTGTGATTTACACAAACGGGGACATTTCTTTGCTAATAAGTGATCTGATGTTATGTCTGAGCCCCCAGCCTTCTTCTCTCTTCAGCTACACTCGTGCTGGCATCGAAGTCATTTGTTATGTTGTATTATGTCGCCATCTAGTGGTTACAGCGCCACATGGCTTTGCCCAAATCACACTGGTTAAAACTCCATGAACTATCCACTGTGATTAAATCTTCAAAGCACAGCATATCAGTGTTAAACAGACATCCACTGACACAAAAAGGGATCATACTTACCTAGGGAACTATGGGAAATGTAGGAGAAAATAAATAAATAAATAAATAAAATACAAGTAAAACTGCTTACCTGTTTGATAGGTATGGCCCTTCCACTGCCTATGCTGTCTGTTTTACTGTCAACGCTCTTTGCTTGCTCACTGGCTTTCCGTGACTGCAAGAAAACAAGAAAGTCAGTCAGCAACTGAAGCGACACACTGACGACGAGGCGCAGTGGGAGTCGTGGGGTGTGAGGTGAGTTTTTGGGTGTACTTATGTATGTTGGGGTGAGCATGTGTGTGTGGGTGTGTGAAGGAGGTAGAGAGAGGGAGACAGAGAGAGAGAGAGAGAGAGAGAGAGAGAGAGAGAGGGAGAGAGAGAGAGAGAGAGACTGGGGGTCAGAGGAGGGAGGTGAGGGTTTTTTGTTTTGAGCGTTTGCAGTATTTGTGGAGAAACTCGACGTTGCAAAATAAAAGTCTCAAAAAGAAGCTTGAAATTAACAGACAAGCAGACCAGCGGAACAAACAGCAGTAACATCGACGTGCAAGTTCAAAAGAAAAAATTAAAAAAGAGACCAAACCAAGACCACACTAGACACATCTCAACACAGAGGAGACCAAGGACGATCACACATTGAGTCATGACTCAGCCCTGAAACCCTTTGGGAAGGGGGAGGGAGGATCCTTCCCTCTGTTTGAGACCCAGAGCGGGCCCTTAGTGGACCTGCAGGCCAACTGCTGCTACACCCAGTGTAGCTTCAGCTGTACCTTTAGCATAGTTGCACTGATGCACTGATAAGGGCTTTTGTAGGTACATGAGTTAAAGTTCATAACAGGTTAAAGGGAGAAAAGGGAAAATGGTTATTTTAAGAAGAAGACTTCAGTACACGTTGGTTCCTCTGACCTTTGACCTGCAAAACCTGCTGGGACATAAAACTTATTTTGCAACTGTCAAAACAATCGAAGTGTCAAAAAAAAAAATGCAAGAAATACATGAGCATTTCAAGTTCCAGTTCGTGTCTGCGGTAGGAAAAAAGGTTAGACAGTTAATATAACTTTACATGGAAATAAATCATGTAAAAAATAACCTTCCCACCCCAACACAAATAAAGAGATGAGGTACAGGCAGGGACAGACATGAGTGTGTATGGTCTCACTCAGAACATGAGAAATGTCCAGTCACCAATGGAGAAGAGGTAGAGTCTGAGTTCAAGTAAACCAACTCTGGTGTTTGTATTTTTTCCAACATTTTATTTTTTTATGATGACTTGTTTAGCTTCTATACAGACACCATACAAAGCAAGTCACAAATTCACTTCAAAATATTCAACAGATTGAGCCAAACATTGCAGTTCCCACAAAATATAGGATGGACAATAAAGGCATTATTTCATATATTCCTTATATGTATGTACTTTTTATAGAGTACCATTGTAAATAAAATACAATACAAGATATACAGCAGTCTATATTTTCGTCAATCCGTTCATGATAGAAAAGCGATTATGCACGAGTTCATAATCTCTGTACCAAACCTAAACTGAGAAAAATGAAAATAAATAAATGAATAGGAAACAATTGAATGTGCAAAAATAAATAACTTAAAATAAATAAATAAATAAATAAAAGAAAAACAAATAAGTTTAACTACATTCATACAAGTCGGTGCAACCCAGTTTCATTTGTTGGCAACTTTCAGTATAATATCTCTGTAATACCTCAACACCCTGACACACTACCTTGATTTTTTATGAAGGCCTTCATAAAATTACCCTAAATTACTCTAATCTAAAATACCTCTATGATAACACATTTATACCACATTTTTTCCATTCAATACTTCAATACTCCCTGGAAAATAAGCAGGAATCAAATAAAAAAACAGACCAAATGAATGTAGGAAAGTCTAAAAGGAAGAACAAAAAAAAACTTGGCACCTCTAGTCCTTGAGTCCTCATTTATGGCAAAAAGGCAGTGTGATGTCATGTAAGGAAAAGTTGTGTCCTTTGGGTGGCTGGATAACAGTTCCAAGAGTGACTTGACTGTACAGCGTGTTTTTGTATGGGATGTCTGAATGGGAGTGGGGGGGCGCGCGGGCAGGGGTGGACGGGGCATTTCCAGAAGAGTCCCTACAGTCTGTCTCACTTCGTGATATTCGACAGTCTACTTTGAGTGCGCTCAGACACTCAAATGGACTCGACTTAAGCCTGCGTTAGACGCAAAAGTCCTAGGGTTTCCGTATAGTGCGAGTTCTATGCATTACCCTAAATGCCATAAAGCACCAAGGGTAAAGCAGTGACAAGCTTTAAGTCCTCAATCAATAATCTCCTCTCTCTATCAGGATTGGCAAAGCAGGGGGACTCTTTTTTCTAACCATCATGCTCTTCTAATTCGGAAGGAGTTGGAAAGCCCTTTTTGTTGAAGAAAGGTTGGAAACAGAAGCACATATCTGCAAATATTGAAAAACAGTGTCAAATGGTTATTTATTTTTTGTTGTCGTTTTGTTTCATACGTGGAGATCCAGCAACAAGTCAAGGGACTAAAAACATGAAATGGGAAACGTCGAATGGCAGACATTAATAAATGGACTGAATGAATATGAACGGATGAGTGGGATGGAATTAGGTATAAAAAATGTCTTAATATTCTTCTAAACTCCTAAACAGTGTGCTTTTCAACACGAAAAAGGGACAGACAGCCTGAAGACGTCAGGAAACCACAGACAGATTACAAAACAGATTGTTTAGAGTTTTAGACCATGGAAGCACTAGGAAAGAATAATGTGTACTGTGCTGACACCTAGTGGCAGAGGACAGTTATGGTAAAAACTGGCTTGAAATGATTGTGGTTGGTGAGATTGATTTGTGAGGGCGGTGAGAAGACGGAGTGATAAGACTTTCTGTAGTAAAGCTTTGAGTCTTCATTACGAAAAAAACAGCAAAACTAGTGTACTTTAAAAAATTCCTCACCTATTTCAAGGGGCTTTTCTAATAAACGACATCTGATGTTTTTGTCGTCAGATTAAATTTGGGACAAATATCTGAACCCAGAAGTAATTACCTTTACTCTCCAACACCGTTAACTCAATAAACTGCACGTTGCAAAGGATATTTTTCTTAATTCCAAGAGTCCCAATGCCTGTGCCATGAAAGTGACAAATATTACTTTTATATCTGATTACAACTGGACTGGAAAAAGTTCTTGCAGCAATTTTTTCCTCTGTACTATTAGAACAAAATACCTTGTATGTAATGATTGAAGTGAGTCTGTTATTGATCTGACAAAGCTCATCTCCTGATGACATTAAGGCATATTTTCTTTCATTGGGTACTTCTCTTCAAACTCCCAAAATTAACAGAAAGTGAACTACTTACAAGTGTGGCTAGAAAACATGAATGGCAGCCTGCACTCTATCTGTGACTAGCAGGACTTTTTGAGAACTTGTTTTTTGTAACACATAGGTCAATTTATTTTTAAAACGGACAAAGCTAGGAAAGGGACATCCTCGACACCGTTGCTGTGTTGATGAAATATTTTCTCTTTCGGTTGTTTTGGAAAATGGCAAAAAGGTTGGCATTGTACGTCTTCCTCTCCTTAGCCCATCGCACTCTTCAAGTGTCACTGAAGAAATGTCGACATCGCCCCGTTTACTTTTCCGTCCCCTCCTCCTCATCCTCCTCCGTTTCCTCCTCCTCCTCCTCCTCCTTTCCTCCCTCACCCTCCCTCCTCCCACCCTCGGCTCGCCGCTCCTCAGAAGGTCATGAGCTGAAACTCCCGCTCGGCTTGCCACTCCGGCACCCACACTGGGTAGGTGGCGTGCTTCGGCATCTCCATGATGCGGACGGGGAGAGGCTCATTTCTCTGGTGGACATGGTTAGTCACTACCTAGCAGGGGGGGAAGGGAGACAACAAGGGGAGCTAGCACACAGCCTGTACTGCTCGGAGGCCACAAAGCCTGCGGCTCCCACAGCAGCTAGGGGTAACAGGGTGAAGGCGGTAGGAGACATAGAGGAAGGGGGGGAGTAGATAGGGAGGTTAGAGAAGGAGTTAGTTTGAAAGAGATGGGGGAGAGAAGAAAGCAGGAGATGGGAGATGGGGTCAGAGGGCAACAGGAAATAGGTGAGGGGGAGCAAGACAGGTGGAGGAGAAGGGATATTTTAGAGGTAGGGACGTGGTATATTTACGAGGGAGGAGTTAGGAAAGAAAAAATCTCATGTAGCCTGATCTCTGTCTCATAAAGCTCACAAAGTTCTGGAAATTTCTTTTAAAAATGAGAAAAAAATTGGGGACATCTTAACTTTTGGAAAACCTGAGTCAGCCATTAGTTGTGAATTTAAAAATGCATTTTGACCATTTTTGGAGGTACAAACAAGCTCTCTATAGAAAATCATTGATTTAAAATATAACAAGACCATATTTGGTAGGTTTTCCACAGAGCTCCCTGAGCTTGAAAAGGCAGAGGTCTGGCTATGTGAGATTAGGAAAGGCTTAGCAGCAAAGAAGGAGGCTGGAGAGAAGAAGAAAGGAGGAAAGAGGGGTGCAGGCTGGGTAGAAGAAGAGGGCAGAGGCTACAAGTGAAAGACAAGCTTAGGACAGCTAAGGAAATTAGAGTGGTTAGTGCACACATATGCTTTTGGTTAGAGCAAAGGGAAAATACGACAGGACACGGGGTAAAGAGCAGGCAGACAGGGGTCGGGATACTGGTGTGGTAGTGAATCTAATCTCGGTGGTCAATATCGGATTCGGGCCAGAATAGATGTGACTGGGGTGAGGATTGGGGAGTAATCTAGACTCAGCGAGATGGTTAGTGGGCAGTTAGAGCGTTTCTTATGTGGAGCTGTGGTGTTAGACGGTGCTGGCATGCGTTCTTAGCAGCGTGTAAATAGGCCATAGGCTGGCTGGGACTTTTAGTTTAGCTCGGTCAAGCAGGACAAAGTGGCATTGGCGATTTGTTGCTGCTGTCTCTTCCCAAAAGGGAAGTCACTGCAAAGAAAGGATCTAGTAAAAATAAGAGGGGTGGGGGGAGGGAGGTCAAAGATTTAGACAGCGCAGAGGGCCCTGTTTGTTATGGGTGAGATGAGAAACTTAATCCATGTGCACTTACTACATCCAATTAGAAAAGAAAAAGGCATGAAACATGAAAAGAGTTGACGATTTTTTTTCCACAGTGTTTATCTTTGATATTTGCTTTAAGGTTTTATTTTTATTAGTATTCTTTTTTTTTGGAGCGTTTTAGGGAGCTAATGTAATTTCTATTTAGTCTTTTTCTCCTTTGCCCATTGTGCTGTGTGAACAAGACGCTTTCTTTGCCTCCATCGGAGGCAGGAGAGGTGGCTTTGATGCATTTCGAGCTACCTGTCTCCCTCTGGTGGACAAAGTGTGCTTGGCAACATGCCTCCTAGTAGTGTGAGTGGGTGTTGCTTTGCATCAGCTGTCGCATACTTACTGTGAAAATGTTGGAGCGGCGCTTTGACTGCTTCCGGATGGGCGTGGGTGTGTTGGAGGCAGCGATGGTCTCAATGCGCATCTCCCGCTGACTTATGCTGGGGGTGGAGGGAACAGAGGAGGAGTAGTCACTGAATGCACCCCCACCATTGGCCGCCTGGGGAGAGAGAGAGAGATTAAGAGGAAACGACAGACAGAAGAAGGGAAAATGCCGGGGGGGGGGGGCAAGAGATTGAAAATGAGAAAATGAGAAAATGGAGAGGGAATAAAAACAATAGCAGGTCACTGCAGGATAAATTTAATGCACACAATTATAATAACAATAATTTTGTAAACTCAGTGTGTTGGAGACTTAACGTAACAGTGTAAAGCTTAGAGTAAAGTGAAATGATCAGTAAGTAAAACAGAGCGCCGCTGTCTGTGAAACTTACCTGGTTAATATGAACAGAGGGGATAGATGCAGCGGGGACTGATGAATGGCTGGGAGAGTTAGGGAGAGATTTGCATGGACCAATTGAGAGCTGCTGCTTTTTCCTCATGGCCACAACCTTCTGGGCAACTGGAGGAGAGAGTGGCAAAGACACAGTAACAGACTGTTCATTAATCCGTTCAAATTCTTGATTCTGGTGAATCAAGCGGTGAGAATGTAGCGACCACAATAATCCAACCGCTTCTGTAGATGGCTGTGTTATGGTGCTCCCCTCTCACAATTTAGCATGGGCTACATACTGTGGTGACATATAGGCAGCTGGCACTATTTCAAAAAGAGAGAATGTAAGAGCTTGAGGCATTTATAAACCTACACAGTCAGCAATTTTAAATATACATACAAGGGAGGATGGAAAAAAAAAAAACCAGGGGAGGAGAAAAAAACAAAACAGAATAAATGAGAAAACCAAATGAATGCAGATGCTCCCATATGACGGGGGGGGGGGGGGGGGGGGGGGGTCACTGGATGGTGTGATGAGTATGAAAACGATATGAATCATACGCCCTCGCAGTTACCAGATCTCAACCCAATCGAATAATAACTGTGGGAGATTTTGGGCCAACAGCGCGCTCCACCAGGCAGCGTCATCAAAATACCAAATGAAGGAATATCTTTTAGAAGACTGCTACGAGATAGACTTGTATGATATAAAACTTGTATAAAAGGCAGCGGATCAGCAAGTGGTTTGTTCAGCCACGATAGAGGAATGGTTTATTTATTAAATTGATGAATATGTATGTCATATACTAAATAAGTGCTTAATGAAAGTCCATTCTTGTTATTTTTGATAATGTTGGTCACCTGCTATCTCCCACCACTGCATATGACTGTAGTGACTGAAGTGTCTGGGGCACTAGCATAAACCATTAGCATCAACAGATACATATTAATAGCACAGGAGTTCTGATGGGTAAGTTCTGATGGACACGTCTGCCTGATGTTTAGCTGACATGCTAAATTTCAGGGATGAGATTTTCTTCCCTGTGCCATTACAATATCATGAAAGATTTTCACTTAGTTTTCTCTGCACACAAGGAAGATATTGTAAACGCGGCCACAGCGCATTTCATTTAGCACAGCTGCAGGTCTGAGCAGACACTACAAAGGGTAACTGAGGGGACAGTTTGTCTGCAGGTTTACAGGAATACAAAGTGTTCGGAAAATGTCACTTATGTGTTTAGAGTGTGCCACTATTTTCTGTTTTCCTAAACACAACACTGGCATTAAGGCTCAACAAAGTAAGCAAAGCTAATTCCAGTCAGAGGCATATGAGCGCATTATCTAAACCACCTCAGGCCATTTGTTTTCCAGTAAGGTAATAAGCAACGTACTGCTAAGTGGCTCATGCACATCTCCTGCGGGGGAAAAAAGGTACCTCTATTTTCGATTTCAAGAAAGGTAATCACACAAAATGATACTTGCAATTTTTTCCCGTCATTCACTGAGCTTTTGCAGTGTGACATTAGCCAAATGAGACTGTTGTCTCCATCTGAACAACCTGATTTGCCGTGCAGTTGGTGCAACCCGTCATTTAATTCATGGCACACTCGAGTGAGGGACTAGGTGGAGCGAGAGGGAGGGAGGGAGCTGATGTTCGTGGCTGCGTGATGTGAATTAGCACTGAGGGAAAGAGAGATGATTTGAAGTTGTGCTGACAGCTGGGACCATAACGCCTGGCTGCCTGCTGCAGCATGGCAAATACAGAAAGAAGGCCCATGATACAGAGCGACTTCTCCAGACAGCCAACACTCCTTCATCTCTTTTAATTATTTCAAATTGGGCTTCAGGAAGCAATTAAGGCAGGGAGGGAAGACAACGTGCCTGTGCATCAACAGTCAAAGAAATGCAAAGTGAAAGTTGTGTTACATATTCAGATGTTTTGTGAAGGGGTGACAGGCTTTCAAAAGGAGCTGCAGCCTTAGGGGATAATGTGCCAGCGTTGAAGCAGCCGACTTTCCAAATGACAGTTTCATGACTTCAATTATGGATTCAGGGAAAACTCAGAGTTTCCAGACACCTTTAAGACGCATTAAAAGCATATTTCACCATTTATACACAACTGAATGTTAACTTGTCTCTCGCTTAGAGCTCCACATTTGTATGCAATCCTACGTCATGATTTCAGCTTCCATAATTATTTACTGTAGTGTTTGACTATTGTAATAAATTGAATTTAAAATACCTGCTGCATCATTAATTGAAGAGAGCCTGTTAATGTTCCTCACACTTCCAATCACAGCTGCTGAGCACGCAGCATAAGGGGCATTAGTATCTACGTAAACCACTCCATGTGAGACAAGCATGTACAGGCATTTACGCATGTTGCGAGCAATAACTCAAACAGCTTGAAGTACTTCACAGTTCGCCCAGGGTGGAGAGGGAAAGTCATAATTAGTATTATATTTTAATAGCAGTTCTCTTCATGTTTAACAGAGCATCACACAGAGGATGACGAGGAAAAATGTTGATTGAAGATTATCGTCCTGTTGTCAGAGGACGCAACTGATTGAGTTAATTTAGCTCATTAGTTTTTCACTCACCTAAGCAAGACCTAAATTCTCGAGATGGGAGGAAGCAGAAGAGAACCTGTACCCTCGTCGTGTTCACATCATTCGTACAAAATGTTGCTCATTAAAAGCTATGGCTTCTGTGTTTTATCAAGAAATTGAGAAAGAAAAACCCTATAGTCTTTCCAAGCCGTCTGAAATGTGACTGGTCTAGATGTCGTAGCCTTTGGTTTTGCGGTGAGCGAGGCCTGAGAATAAGGCGATAAGGGCAAAACTAGGAGTGTAACTCCTGTAACCTCAACTATTATCGTGTTCAAGCTGCACCTTTTCCTTCCACCTTATTAAAATCGCCCCTCTCACCGTCCTGGAAGACTCTCTCCACATTCAGGCCGTAGGTGGAGCAGGTCTCATAGTATGTGCAGCGCTTCAGGTCGTTTGACAACTTTCTGGCCCGCGAGTCATCGATCACTCTGGGGTTGGCAGCACTGATTGCATCTAAGAGAACAGGGTAAGAATAGAAAAGATATTACAATATTTCATTTGAAGGATAAGGAGGGAGATATTTCTGTTAGTGTCAACAAAGTCTATGGAAAGAGCAAATCCAACAGGGTGTTAGGTCATCTATCGGTACCTTAAGATTGTCCCATACTATCTGTGGGTCTCAGCCTGAAGCACATTCATCCCTAATGGAGATGTGAATCTTGGGTCACAATTATACGCTATTGGACTATTTTCAGCTATGGATCAATACACATGGATGGTGTATTGGATCTAATCAAGATAAACTACAGTGCCCATTTTCACTGTAATAAAGGAACATGTCACCAAGTGCAATCGTTCGCCGCACTTCTGTGTTTTTAAGTTTAGTTTTGGTCAAATATGAAGTTCTACTGCTCACAGATAAAACTTGTTAGTTGGATTAATTCATTATTAGTTTTGGTCTTTTAATTGCATTAATAGACAATAAGAAAAATGTAGGATATGCCAGACGTATCCTTTAACATTAGCGCATAGACAGTGTAAGAACATCCTTCCTGTGTAAAGAGTGTACTGCTCCATTATGGGGGAAACAATATCTTAACGAAACATAAAAATATAAAAAGGTGAAGGGCAAACACCTTGTGTTCCAACGAGGACCATGGGGACCTCAGCTGTGTTCCTGTAGCTGGAGAGGCGCACAAAGTAATTGTAGACTGTCTGGAAGCTGATCTCATCCTCCAGGCTAAAGACGAAAACCACCGCATCCACCCAGGCAGCAAACTGAGGACAGAGCAGAGGAGGTACTGTGAAGTAAAACCTGCCTCATTACAACACAAGAACATTCACACGAATTAACAGTTTGCGTTAGAGCCACTGCTGCACTCAGCAATGTGGTTTGTGGCTGTACGAGCCCGATTTTGTGACATCACATCTAGTTTGTAGCCTATCAGCAATGATTTATTGTGAAATGATATGAGACACAAATTAATTTCAGTATTTTTATGTCTTAAAACATGTCCGTAAATCTCTTATGAATACCAGTTGCTCTAATAATTAAAAATAAGTATTGTTGTTGAAGACATTCACTACTGATTTTCATGTGATGCAGGCCATCTTTTAATGGAAGTTCATATATACAGACAGAAGGGGGCAGTGTAGCAACAGCTAAAGTACACTGAAAGTCTTGTTTTGAGGCATTGTACCACTGCTACGTGGATTGACAGTGAATGATTAAACATTACTACTGAATCTCTATCTGTTTTCTGTATTCCCGCTGCTATCATAATCTTGGAGTCTTTGTATTTGCTGCGTCATGTACATTGATAATCTTTGCATACTTTATGATCAAATGGCAGAGAGAGGTTTCCCCTGAGCGGAGGAAATCAGCACTAATCACCATCCATTGTATAAGAAAGAGGCTAAGCAGAACACAGAGTAATACTAACAGTGACAATCAAGTGATAACTATTCCCCCATGTTGCCCTCTTCTTTCATTCAGCTCTCACAACTTGTTCAGTACCCCATAGGGAATGAATGGGAAATCAAGCCTCCAAGCCACAACTCTGCTCAGCCTCCTGCGAGTGGGAACATAATGGAGGCCTTTAATTATGCCACTAATTATACAGGCAGCTGACAACTGAGCCGAACTCATTCTCATTCCCTCACTGACCATAATGCAAGTGTAAGTCGGAGCTTTGCCAGGCCAGGTATCTGTAAGCTGCTCGTAGAAAATGCATAATAAATTCACACCAGGTTCACATGTGAGAAGAAACATTGAATCTAGTGAATGAAGCCTCAAGCAAGTCTTTGTGTATTCTCTAGTGTTGTGATTCGTTACTGTTTTATTGAATCTGCTAATTAAATCCTTGTCAAATCTATTTTGATATAGCTTTAAACAGCTTTAGGCTGTAGTGAATAACTTTTTTAAGAGCTAAGTGATGTTAAAAAATACTCAATACATTCTAATAGTCATGTTTTGCCACATATACTACATATTTGCTAGTTAGCAAGGGTAAAACAATTCTGAAATCAATACCGAAACCATGATACAAGTGTCAATGATGTATAGCGATATCGGAAGATGAAACGTGGTTGAAAAATCGAGGTTGGAACCGTGGATTTGGAGAATCATTACACCTCTACTAGTTAGCGAAATAAAGGAATGTGTTATACATTGTTCTTTGATAGTAAAAAATAGGGAAAAGATAAAACACTCTCGAACAAGTTATGATATGGCAAACTTGTCAGCAAGCAGTTGCTTATTTACACATATGATAAAGAGCATATAGCATTCATTTGGATTCCTGTTTCTGACCTCCTGACAAAAGTCCAATATTCAGACTCCATTTAGCTCTTTCATCAGAGTTTGCTGAAAACAGCTGTCTGCTGCTTCTAAATGAATGAAGTTTAAAATCAGAACAATGCGCTAAAAGATGCTAAAATACATGGAGCTGAGGGGGAACTGTAGAGCTCAGAGATACTACTAGAACGTGTGGGTTTGTCACTACGAGTACCGATGTTCACATAACACGTAGTAATTTTGTCCATGGTTAATATAAAAATGTGGATTTTAGCAGATTTTAGCTTGTGCTTTACTAGGATATTTGATATTTCATACTACTTTCTCTACTCTTGCCACACTTGAGAGGATAATATTGTATTTTTTTCCTCCACACATTAGTATACAGTGAGATAATCCAGATACTGTGTAACCATGCAAAAGCAAATGTTAGAATAAATCCATCTCATTCTTTTGGGCTTCCCGAAAGCCCAGGCGGGTAAAGTATCATCAAACACAGACACCCAGAGGTAACTCCATTAAAGTCCTGTCAGATCTGTAAGCGGGAGGTAAGACCCACGGTTCAAGAATAACTGAGTATGAGAGTCTGATGGCTGCTCTGTCATTAAACAAGGCTGAATTACCGGGAAGCCCTTCATCAATTTTCCCCCTTTGAAAAAGCATAAAACAGTGTCACATCGCATGATCAATACCAATATGTTCTCTTATGAAGACTTAGTAAAAACCCACTCTGGATGAATCACTGGCTCCATTACTCTTCATATTTCACATACTAATAGAACAATTAGGTGCTGCATTGTCTCTTTGACCACAAAAATGATTTTGGCTCGGCTTACTCATTGATCTGTTGCTGCCCCTTAAGTGCTTTTGGTAGAGCAACCACAGAGTGCTGTCACACTGCTCCAGTCACAGTCCTGCAGTGAAGTAATAGCCAGTCTCTGAACAGTTCCCGTCTGAATGACAGTTTGCAGACAGTCTCTGCTTGACACATCTCGCAACTTTGGAGAAAAGAGACATTTTTTTTCCAGATTGACACTCTTACCTGCAACTCTGGAGGCCCTCCTTCATCTCTGATCAGGAGAAGGTAGCTCTGTCCATCCACAACAATTTCTTTCTTGAACCGTCCACCTGAGGAGGAGACATTTATTTCAAGAGTTTATTCCAAGGTCATTCTGAATCGAGTCTGGCCTAGTTGCTAGCACAAAAATAATGTCTTTCTTGAGATATGATAACTAACCAGCAGGGGTTTCTGAAGGAGAAAAAAAGGCTGCAGACACATTTCACACTCCGTAAAAACAATGATAATGCACCAAATAAACCAAAATTCAATATCAAAACACAGCTTGACATGGCTCATAAAGGTTTGTTGAGATGTGTACGGGTTTAAGTGCAGCTTCTCAATTTAGGCCTCCTAGAATGTGTTGCTGTTACAATCACATGCCAACAGGAAACCTGGTCTCTCTGGAGCCAATTATGTGGGCGAGAAATTGCCATTTAGCATGTCTAATGCACAGCTGCTGAGGGAACCAGTTCAGTGCCACCGTCACTGCAACCGCCACAAGTCCTGGAAAGACCCAACTTTCACTTCATTATCCGGCTGCGTACTCGCTCTCCATCACTTCACCGTGAGCGCTTCTTGGGTGTGTTCGAAGATTTTCACAGTCTTAACATCATAACTCATTACACTTTGCTACGAAATGATAAGACTAATGGAGTAAGTTTAACGCTGACACTAAAAGAGAGGGAAGGAAACGATGGGAGATAATATCAGAGGCAAAAAATAAATAAATAAATAAAATTCTGAACTGGTGTGCCTCAGGTCATGGCCACAGGATAGTAGTGAGAAGTTAACATTTAGCGGGGGCTTTTATGTAGCCTTGAGTTTCTCTCCCCTTTTCTTCATTTCTTTTCTAATACAAATTCATATTCCTTGCCGCTGGCGAAGCTGGCTGCAGATAAAGAAGAAACCAATGGGAGAACAACGCAATAAATTAGATTTTGCATATCATTTGAGTGGTTTGCGATCCTTTGGAGATTAAAAACATTCAAATGAGAAAGCTGTAAGGCTAGAGATGTCCCTGGGAGTGAAAACAGTGCTTTATGAATTCAAAAATATGCTGAAAGCAATTTGACAAAATTGAATAACGCATAAACTTAAAGGCCTAGGAATGGTCGTGAAATGTATGGAGAAAAAAAAAAAAAAAGAAGAGTGTGCCAAAGACAGTGGATATGCAGGCCAAATAAGATTACACCTGTTACACTTTTCCAGGAATTTCATAAGCAGGCATGTTAGCAAAGATTTTCATATGATTAGATAATAAAGTGTCAGAGACCTCGCTGTTCAACCAGCATATTAATAACTACACATCTCACATCACAGAGGAGGAGGTGCAGGGACAATACAGTAGCCAGGCACTGTAATTTTTAAAAGGCGGAAAGTATTCCTGTCTCAGAAAGCAATACATATCCACTTGAGCCACACTTCCACCCTGTTAAGTCCACTTAAGCCCGCTTGGCAAATAGAGGACTCTCCCAGCCTTTTGCAGAGGCTCTCAAGCCCTGGTGGATGCTGGTTGTGTAACACAGAGAGAGAGAGAGAGAGAGAGAGAGAGAGAGAGAGAGCGAGAGAGAGAGAGATAGAGAGAGAGAGAGAGAGAGAGAGAGAGATTCATGTATCACCAGCCAGCTTTTTTTTTTCTTTTACTCAACTCACAGAGCTTTGGAGATTCTAACAAAGGACTGAGAAACTATGTGTCTGTGCGTCTCTGAATCCTGCTTAAAAAGGGGGGGAAGATGAGGAGGATCTCATTACACAGTGTGAGCGAGTGGATCAGAACGATACAGAAAACCAAAGATTTATCAGAATATGGAGTTTGTATGGAAGCTGGCAGCATGTACATACGCCAGAGCTGATTACGGAGAGACTCTCTAAAACTAGCATCTGCAATGAGAGCATACGGCTGCAGTGAAAACATGCAAGGAATTTGAACTAAACATTTCAGTTACATAATCATCCAGGATGCTGTTGTCTCCAGTCAGAGCCGAGCCAATGCAATACATGTAAAAAGAGAGCCGGTGCTGAGAATAAATGAAGCAGACTACCACACTCTTCTCTTTCTTTGGCATGACGGAGAGTAAGTATGAATTTTTTAAATGTGTTGTTCAACCTCACATGAAAGGAGGTGACTAATAACCCTGCAGACAGCCTACGGAGAGACGGTAAGTTGGTAGGCATGGTTAACACGCAGTAAGCATACTCTGCTTACAAGGAGGCTTAGACCTTGACACAGAGCCACAATCCAACAGAGCTCCATCCGGTGTTGCCATGGCAACACAGCCCAGTACCTTTTTTCAGATATCATAGCAAAAGCCCAGGAACAAAACACTGAAGAAACAGCCACAGCTGAACCTTCCTCTGCCGGGCAATGCCTCTGCAATGTAAATACTCAATCTGGAGTAAGGCCAGTGTTAAAGCACATACAACAAGAGAGCCTGAGCAGCTGCCAATCATGAGACGCACACAACGCGCGGCAATGTAAAAGGGACACAGGCACATATCTGAGCTGACATGTTTCCCTGATTACAGCAATAACACTCGTTCTGTTTTTCCAGCATTTCCACCATTGATTTCTCAAGGACTAATTAAGCTATGAGGATTTTTCTCCCTTGGTGCAGCAAAATGCCAGAAACTAATTATGCGCTTCATGTCTCATCCTCACTATAATTACACTAAAATGAAACACTGCAAACCCCTCAAAGATCATCAGTTAACTCTGGGTTTGCCAACAACTTTATGGATGTCTGAGAGGAGGACTTACCTTTCAGACCAGAAGGGGGCATTCTCATTATGATCTCGCTGATAAACTGAAGGATATCAGATTTTCAAATTTGAGCGAGTGAATTAAACTGGCAGGGGGTCCGTCTCTGGAGATAGGACCTCTTAAACACGTTCAACTGGCTCGGGACATCCAGGAAGTAAACGGTTTACGACTGTGATAAAAACTTTCCCAGAGAACAGGGTTTAGATTTACCTTCATGTTTTAACAATGAATAATCTTCACAGCTCTAATTTACTGGAAATGTCACGCTTTGTTATTATCTCACCAGTTTTAGTGGAGGAATTAAAAACGAGATTTTTAAACTCAACTGAACCAATTATCAATCTTGGCATCCTGAAGCTTGACACGACCCGACACACAACATTTCGATACGAACTAATTAGAAAAATACTCACGAGGCAAACCAGCGCCATGCTTCATGTAAATATCCTAATACACCCATCCTAATACGGCTATCCCTCTGTAAAGCGCAGCAATCAGTGCCAACATGCTTGACTTTCTTCTTGTGAAAAACAAGAGAAAACTAATTTAGCAGCCAGCAGGTTTCTGCATAATTACACTTTGATGCTTTTGAGAAGCATCATCAAGCTAATAACAAGGCTACTCCTCATTTGCGAGTTAGTTTTCGCTCTCCAGCAACAATGTGTTTTATATAACAAGTTGTGAGGTGAATCAGCAGCGTGACATTAGGCTACAGGACACACAGTACACATGCCACATTAATCCGAACCTTCGTGTCTGAGTATCTGACATGTTCATAGTGACCTCCAACGGACTCTTACCTTCAGGAGACTCCTCCTGCACATATGTGCCTGTCAAGTACCGGTGAACCAAGGCAGACTTCCCACTGGACAGATTTCCCACGATGCCCTGCAAGGCCAAGAACAAAATGCAGTGATTATTACTGACAGGTACAAACCACTAGAGTATTTAGTAAAAGACCATAATGGTGACCTAACAAAAAAAAAAAAAAAACTTCTCAGCACAAGATATTTCTGAGGCTTTCAATTTGAGTAATGCCACAAAATGTGTCTTACAGGTTCAGAAATACAAAGTAAGTGAACTTTTCTTTTTCTCTTCCTTTTTGGTCAAAATGCTCTTTTCCTTTTTCCCAGGTCAAGGGTGAACCTTTAAGATCAATCATAATAGTGGTTCCACAGGTTTTAGCCCATTATTTTCAAAATGCATTTACTTTTTATTACAGCCAACAACAAAACATTGCATCAAGAGTTATATGATTGGAAATGAAGCCATTTTTCTTATGGACAGGGTGAAAAGAAATCTGCTAGTTTCTTTGATGGTTTCTTTCATTCAAAAGAATGCACTGAATGCACCACAAAGGAAAGGCAGCATTACGATTAGAGCCCGACTGACAAATCAAAGGCTGAGGCATTAGTTTATGAAAGGCCTGTCACAATATCAGATTTTCCCTTCACAATTATTATAGCCAAAAGAATTTATGATAACAATATTATTGTGGTATATATAGAAAATTTGAAATAAACACATAGATTATGCTATCTGTCAAATTCATCTTTAACTTTGTTTATTGTGTGTTTTGTCTCTTTTTTGGCAAATGATTTAGACTCAAATACGAGTGTAGGGAGATGGAGAGAGAGTCTGTAACAATGACTGTACAAAAGTGCACAAAAACAGCAATTACACTTAATGCAAAGTGAAAATGTAACCACATGAACTGATAAACAAAAGACCTGCAAGACCTAACATGTGCCATCACGATATTATCATATATGTGTTATTAACACAATATCAATACTTCATTTTTTAAATATCACAGTCAATACTGGTATACAGCAACTGACCCTGAAAAGAGTCTAGGTAACAAGTAGCTGTACAAAGATGAAATGTTAAATGTATTTTGAAACGATTGTCCACTGGTAAGCACTGACAAGTTTATTTATTAATTGCTCAGTACATATCCTCAAAACCAAATTTGAGGGATTTTCATCAAAAATGTTTATGTCATGTGTATAATGTGTAAAATGAATATCGGCCCCAGTTTTCAAACTCATTTTCTCAAACTAATCTAAACTCAAACTCGTTAACTGAAACTAACTGCTGCCTGGAAGGTAGAAAATCAAAATCAAAACATATGGTATCACTAGAAATGGAAAGTACATTTGGTTTGTGGTTAAGGAACAAAACCTAAAAAACAAAACAAAACAACAACAAAAAATCCCCCCTAAAAAGACGGCTTGGTCCTTCATGCAGGCTGCGTGAGGTTGAAACATTATGGAGGAAAGTCCTCTAGCATTCATTGGTTTGGTTGCAATCTTTCCCCTGCTTCCTGTCCCTGGTGTCTAGACCAGGCCTAACTACAGCGCCTTCAGGGTGATGCATGGCGGAGGGTGGGCTGATGATGCCTGCATGTCTGGGAAGAACAAAGGCTGCAACATGCCTCATCTCCTCCCTCTCCTCCTCCTCCTCCTCCACCTCCTCCTGCTCCTCCTCTACCCACCATCGTCCTCTTCTTCTTCAGATCATTAGTGGGTGTTAAAGTCAGGTATGGTTCTAATTATAGGGAAGTTTGAGGCACAAGAGAAAAGATCTGCTGAAGGTCTTTCCAAGCCTGTCCACTCTGTAATTGAAGTATATATATCAGGAGGTACCCCGGCAGAATAAACTATGAATAAGCTTTAAGTTAGCAGAAGTTGTAGGCTGTGTGAGGTGAAAGCTATGAGTCAACAGAAATCGACTTTGAACGTACCACAGCCCCAGTGTTCCTGCTCCTTTAACTGCTCAGCTTTGTGACCTGCTGGTATATAGGCTTCATGAAGTCAAATTGCCGTATCAGCACTATCCTATTTTACTCCTCTTTGCAGATGTTTAGCCCCGATCTGGAAATATTAAAGAGCGTGGGCTCGATTATCAAAGGGTGACAATAAAACAAGGCTTGACCACAGTTAAGCTGCCATCAGGAAACTACAATAGCAGGGTGCAGCTCAGAGTGGTAGCGGATGTTTCAGAGGTATTCTCACATGATTATGATCATCATTTCAACTAATCTGCAGGAAATGTTTTGACCCCAGTTCCGATCATAATCACTGCGGCATGTTGCCATCATATAGAAAAGCTTCCCAAACATATGACCAGCTTCTTTTCAGTACGACCTTGTCATTCAACAGTAACTCTGTGAATATTGTGTAAGGAATGATTGCTATTTTGCAACTTAATTCAGCCTTTCCAGGTCCATTTAACAAACCCCTGTGTGGAGGCTGCCAATTAACACCTTAGAAGTATAAAAGGAAACAGACGCATTTAAAGTGCTTGAAGAGAAAAAAAAAGAAAAAAAGGCAAGTTTGTTTTTTGAGCTCCCTGTGAATCCCCCCCCCGTTTGTTCCATTGAAGATTTTATCATTTGCAAGGTGCTACAACAATGAATTCCCCTCACATGGAAATATGATGTCGACTGGCAGGATGGTGGAGTGTAGTTTTTCAAGGTTGCTTGTCTTTATGGGTGGAAGACATTAAATCATGTGAGGATGTTAGCTGGGCATTTGGCAGCGGCTGTGTGTGTGTGTGTGTGTGTGTGTGTGTGTGTGTGTGTGTGTGTGTGTGTGTATGTGCTCCAGTGGCGGTGTGGGATCAGACCCAGGACGTGTCACGAGTCTAGCCCAAAACTGTCACTCAACTTGTGTCCTGCTGCAAACCACCCTGCAATCTCCATGCCAACGCATCTCATTAAAAATCACCCACTACGAGCCAGGGAAAAGTTCCGCCAATTTCTCAACTGTTCTCCTTCTCTCTTGTGTAAAATGCAAAAAGCGGTGTGACATGGACAGAACATGCTCTCCCACTGACATTTAAATCGATCAGTGAGATGAAGCCTCTGAGGGCGAATCGACAGAGGGGCTGGTAGAACATTTTTTTAATTTTTTTTTTTAAAGTTACTCACCACTTTCAGCTCTGGCACTGACCGACTCAATGTCCATTCCTGGCTGTTGACGAAAGAGTCTAAAAAGGAAAAGGGCAAAAAAAGAAATGAAGTCAAGCAGCAGTGAAAGCTAACCCATGCGTTTGTGTCCCGTTTGACCCCAGCTACAGATAATAAGGCATTAACAGTATTTCCCGCTAGATGATGGCAAAGTGACTTTACAGCTGCAGTGTATAGACTGCCTGCGGTGTGTGCAACAAGTTTTATGACGGACTGTTCAGCTGTCAAAAAGATATGACGGAATAGATAAGTCTACCCACAGTCTGCTCGGGTATCTAGTGCATTTTAAATGACAGGGGGGTTGATTTTTGTCACTCAATGCTCAGTGTCATTTCACCTAGTTTTTGTCCTGCACACAAACACAACTTAACCAGTGGGATTGTGTCATATCTTTATGGACTGAAGTGCAGATTTGCAGTCGATTTGCAAAACCAGGCTTATTTAAGTCAAAGGGTAAAACGGTTAGGAAGACAGAGACTTTGAACCTGGCAAACCTCGACTTTTATTTCTGCCATGACGGATTCTCTGTTCCATGAGAAGCCATTTCTATATTCATATTTTTCTTTGCACATTATTCCCCCTGTAGATCAGTGTGAACAGAAGCCAAAACAGCTGAACACATTAGAGCTGTACTGATTAGCCAATTCATCCATCAACAGAAAATGAATCTGCAACAATTTTAATAATAGATTCATTAGAGTCATTCTTTGAGAACCTAAACAGGTTTCACCTTGTGAAATGGGAATATTGGATGGTTTTCTTACAGTATATTGAATAACTATGGGTTTGAGCTTTTGCTCAGACACAACAAGCAATTTTAATAAGCCAAAATATTTGGAACTTATTTGGCTTTTGGAACATTTTTCTGACATTTTATCAATAAATTGATTAAGAGAGAAAATATTCTGCAGATGAATTAACAATGAAATCAATCATTGGCTGTAGACCTAAAGCATATTCAAAGAAACAACCAGTCCATACAAATTTCTCTATCTCCCCAACTAATTTGCTCAGGTCTAATTTTGTTTGTGTCTTTACAACTTTACAACTAAAACACACAGCTGCCAAGAGGCAGCTGTGAAACACCTCTGGTAAGTACAATCTATACAGGCCTTGTCAATATAAGGTTTCTACACAGTGCAATTTCTGAAGGGGATTAAGCAAATCCATTTTAAAAAGGCAGCTATTAACGGGCTTGATTCAACTTGTTTGGTTTTCCAGTGACATTTGGAGACTTTGACTAGATCGTAATGCTTTGAAAAAGGGCAGCGGGAAAGAGCACTATAAAGAACAATACAAAACCCTGAGAAGTAAAAACACAAATGACAACTCCACAAGCTGTGCCTGTTTCCCACTGAGCCCGAATACACAGTTATGTGTCATAACAACTATTAGAACGAAAGCCACCTTCCTGTTTTGGATCATGCCCCCCCCCACAAAAAGATAACATCTCTAATATGGGAGTGTAGACTCCCTGTCTCCAGACGACAAGGTGTGCAAAACCAACCCCTCCCCATGTCTAAACCATAACAATTAAATTGTTCATCCAGCAAACAGGGAGTCATTATTACTGTAAGCCTGTTTGTTGCAGTAATAGTGGTTTCCCTTTGTGCCCCAGGTGATGCTAGTATGAAAAGAATGACAGCATAAACAGTAAGGTACCCACTGTCACTATAAGACACGTTTCTATTTTCTCTCCAAAATGTATGCTAAAAGCACATATGACTAATAACTGAGCAGACCTGAGCCAAAAAAAACCTTTACATACTACAATTATAGTAAGTAAAAAGAAACCCTCGGCTAAAATGTTTACTTATTTCTGACCTCCATTTACAAAGAGCCTTGTGCTGCTCTGGATGCTTCACTTGTTGTGGGAGAGGAGAGGAGTGAATCCCAAACAGAAGGGCCTTTCACCAAGCATTGTGTGGGGCAGAGTAGTCTTTAAACAGCACGCCCCATGTAAAGCCCTCTCAGTGTGGGTTTGACATGTCGGGACACGAGCGAGGACACCCATCTGACTCAGTTTTTAAGTGCAGGAAACCGAGTGCAGGTCACAGCGCTCTGAGATGATACCAGGCGAGGCTGTTATCTCATCTCCTTGGATATCCTGTCATTTTCTACACTGCCGTTATTTCCATGTGTGTTCATCTGCTTTATATGATGATTTTCATTTAAATTATGTCTTTTTTTTTTTTTTTTTTACATAATTGGAGGGTGGATAAAAATGTAACACTCACTAGCAATTAGACAAACACATTGAAAGGTTCCGGTCTTTAGCACTTGCTGTGGTAAACCCAACATTAACACAGAGTCAATGAACAGAGAACTTAAACAGAAACAACAAAAAGTCATATTTAGAAAATAAACAGGAAAAAAAAAAAAGCAGCAGCCAGATGCCCTGATGTTTTTCTCACATTTGTCTAGTTCACATAATCAGACTTTTTCAGACTCAAAGAGGGACACATTCAAACAAAGGGCCAATCCCAATCCATAGATAACCATGCAGGGAAATTACACGTCATCAAAAGCCAACACAGAAATTGAGTTTTTTCGGCTGCAGCTGACAAGTGCTGCATCTCTGCTACAGCATATTTTTTTACTAAATTGGCCCCGACCTAACACACACATACACACGCTTTTTTATTTTTCCAACATTAAAAATCTTTTTAGGAAATCATCATTTTCCTCTCACAAACAAACCCTTAACAAACTGTCACACGGGAAACAAGACCAACTTTTGCCATCCTTGGAGCAGCTACAGAACAACCAGTTTGGTCGCCTGCTAAAAAGAAAAAAGAAAAAAGAAAAAAAAAGCCCAAATTGAATCCATGTGCTCTGTGTTACGTCATTCTTTAAATATGAGCATCCCCACTTCACTGTGTCCCAGAATGCCTGTGGAAACATAAAGACCCTGCATTTGTGATGTTTTCAGAGGACACCGGTGTCTTTGTCTCTGCGAGGGCAAAACTGTGTTGCTAGCTTGTTTGTCAGGTTTTTCACTTCACTGCTCATGTCCACTCGGATAAAAATGACCATTCAGTCTGAGGTTAGCGAAGCACAATCACTCAAGCCCCCTCTCCCCCTCCCCCACTCCTCTCCCACTTATTCCATTTCATGAGGAGGAAAAAAAAAAAAAAAAGCAATGTGAGCAGAAACCCTGTGTGCATATGGTTATTTGAGTGTGGGTGCATGCGGGCACATGCATGGATTTCTATGTGCAGTGAATCTGAAGTG
Organism: Seriola lalandi dorsalis; assembly: GCF_002814215.2. Lineage (NCBI taxonomy): Eukaryota > Metazoa > Chordata > Actinopteri > Carangiformes > Carangidae > Seriola > Seriola lalandi. The sequence continues at coordinate 632,733 of NW_019524735.1, read as the reverse complement.
GTTTTTGGAATGAGGGAGGAAAAACCTTGAAGTTGAAACTTCCACTCTAGCTCTGACTGACTTTCCAACCCTGCTTTCCCACCATAATAAATTACAGTGTGTGAATTTAGCTACCAATTAGTAATTCTACTTCCCTGATTTGGCAACCTCATGACCAACCAACAGTCCCTGTCTGACTACTTTTATCATGCACGTCTTGACAAAATGGTCCAGTAGCATCTTCCTTTTATGTGCTGATCTACAAAGCCATATTCACAGCGAACAACCCAGCAAGAGCTTGTGTCTTTGTTCTGCTGAGCTCCCAAACACCACTCTGTTATTTCTATCAAGAGGAGCTAAGTCAGAAAGACGATCAGCAGAGAAAAAGGTAAAAAATATTCATGCCATACCAGGGTAATGCGGTCTGCATGGCCTGCCCTACTTAGAGCTCTTAAAGCAGTGTGTTGTCTGCAGACAAGCATTGATCACTTCCCTGGAAATAAATTGAACATCCTGGTTCAAGCAGGATTCCCTTTTAAACATGAGCTCTGTAAATTGGGTTTTCAAGAAGTCTTGCAGAACATTACCCAGGTTGATTGACTCAATTTGTAGAGCTAGGAGAGGAATGTGTCAGACTTAGCTAATCTTTTTTTTGTGCCACATAAAAACAGTCCAAGAGAACAAACTGATGGAAACAATCAACCATGAATTAGAGAGAGAAGCTGCGTGCAACTACAAATTGTGGACCCTCTACTCAGACCCCCAACGAATTCAACAGTTTGTAGACTTGTTGCTAAAAGCTAACAGTTTCTAGACGGGAGAACAGCAGGATGCTGCTCACCTACTGAACCACAATCCTGAAGAACAAAATGTACCCGAGAGGAGATTTGCGGTGGCAGATGCTCAAATACAAATTATATTCGGATATTAACAGATTTCTCTCCGCTCATGCCCAAACTGTGTATCACACAGTACAATATCTCACTGTCTCCTCGTGTATCCTGCAGCAGGTGAGAGGTCATTATCACAGTGTCACTCTTTGTCCAAATTTCCTTGAAAGTGTCTGTTTATCTTGAACGTGATTACATGCTGGGAGTTCGGCTCACCCACCCCTGCTGCTATGAAACACACAAACAAATGCATCTCTCAAATGAATTCCCAATCTGCAGATTTTGAGGCCAGCAGACTGATTCCAACTGCAAGGTAAAGTTGACACAGGAAATGCTGTTGGCAGGGATCCACAGGAAATGGTATCAAATGAGACATAGCAAAAAAAAAAGGAAAAAAGAAAGAAGAAGCATAGGGAATTCATGAATAAATTGTATAATCTGATTCAAGATAAAGGAGGATGGATCACACACATGGGGGATTTTCTTCAAATTGTCATAATGGCAAGTTAGGGCAAGTCAGAATAAATATACATCAGTGAGAATTCTTCTATCTGCTGGATCCAGTTGACACCCTACAATGAAGGCTTATCACAGAGCTCTATCCACAGCCCCGTTTCCACCATTTCAACCCTCACTAGATAAGTGCACTGCTGACCACCTATAACTCATGACTAGTGACCCTTCCTCAAACTCAAAGACCCCCCCCCCACCGTCACAGCCCACTGATTACTCATGCATCCACGGGCACGACAGAGTGGCTTTGTTCATCCACAGGTGGGGGTGGGTGACACAGTGCGTACCTCAAACCCCTCATCCTGTTACCTCCCCTCCCCCCCAATCCTCACTAACACACCAAACGTAGAAGCTATCATCAGGACACACTTACTCTGAGTGTGTGTGTGTGTGTGTGTGTGTGTGTGTGCGCACATGTGTGTTTGTTTAGTTGTGCGGGACGGCTGGGCCTCAGCTTTCCTGGATTTAATTTAGAAGCAAACACTTAAGCAGGTAGCAACAGGCACCGGGTCCCGCCCAGGGCACTGAACACCTAGCTTTACTCAGGCTGATCGGCACACCTACATTCCTAATGCCTGACTGACTGACTGACTGACTGACTGACTGACTCTGCAGTGGAATAAATGGACAGATACGACTTCACACTCCACCACAAAGGACTAGGTATCCCTGGTAACATGTCATGTGCAAATACAAATAGACCGAGCGATCAACAAAGTTGACCTCAGAACCTATTACAAGGTTTATGTTGGCTAGAGAATTACATATACGCTCTGCTGGTTCAAAGGTTGTCTTAATGAGAATGAATACAGCATATGTGCGACCTGACACTGGAAGAAGCTGTTAAGTTGTCATGGACGACTAATTAGGTCTTCGTGTAAACGTGTGAAATTGGTGCTTGACGCAAAAAAAAAAAAAAAAAAAAAATGTAGCAAATCACAGCTATTAATTCAAAAAGTTGCAAATATTTGCCTCTCTCTCCCTGCTCTTCCAGGCAACCGGACAAACACCCTCCACTGTCAGAGTTAACCTTTAAACACAGTGCTTAAGTCGTCTTCTCTTCTCCCCATCATTATAGCATGTAAGCCCTCTTAATTTAGCCTTCCTAGGCTGCCAAACGCATCCCCATTACAGCCACTAACTGCTTTAATGCTACTGCTTTAAGCTGTGTCTCTCTGTGAGGCCAACAGACAGCATTATCAAGACTCCCATGTCCTGTGTCTAGGTGACACAGAGACAGAACTGGGACTGGGTTTCACCACAGTTACACCACTGTAAAACAATCCATTAAAATGTGTTTTTATCAATCACTGCGGATTTAAGTTTACTGCACCCGCCTATTCATTTACCCAACTTCAAAAATCTTACGTAAAGCAAAGTAATTGTGCTGTGTAAGTTCATATAAACAGGCAGTTCACAAAAACACTGGAGAAATAAAGCACCCAAAATAGAAATTCCAAAAGGACTCTCGAACCAGACGTTTTTTGAATGCCATCCAAACTCACAATTCCCCATGTGTTTTTCATTTGCCTGTCTTTCCTTGAAAAAAAAAAAAAAGCACACTTCCGTGTTGCTCTTGAGCTGTAACTTTCTGTGCAGTGAACGAGGGGCTAAAATGGAGAACTGAGCTGCAAAATAAATTCAGCAATCTTGCAGGTCTTACCTTGACCTTTGTGGGAGTCAATGCCTGCCAGAGTCTCTATGGAGACTGGCTCTGACTTATTATCCCCAGCCAGGGGATATTGGCCAGTGTCTTTGCTCTGGGACTGCTGGGATTCACATTTGCCACTGTATGGCTGCTCTTTCCTCCTGAAACGATTGGCTATGAGCTGCCATATGCTTGGTTCTTCCTGAACTGGTTTGGAGGACAGTTTTGTTGGACAGAGGGGTACTTCCATGACCTTGACCTTCCCCCTGCTGTGGTACTGAATGTACTGCATGCCCCCATCCTCTATCTGCTCACTGGAAGTTGGAAGCGTTCTCCCTGTGAGGTACGAGAAAGGCCGCGGAGGCATTGTTATCTCCTCAGCAGTACTTTTAGTCCGAGAGCCCTCCTTCCACTCCCCCTCTGACCCTAAAGAAACTTTGTCCCGGGGCCGAGTCCTCCTGATTCGCAGACTGAGGCTCCGTCTTAAATTACTCAGTGTACTTTTTGGAGCATCGGGTTTGCTGAGTTTGGGAGAAGGTTTAACATCATTGCCACCGTCCATCTCCTTGCTCTTATCTTGAGGGGCTTTGCTAAATAGCCTCCAGCGGAAGCTCCCTTTGAGAAAACCTCCATCACTGCCTGTGTGGCTGCTCTTCTGGCTGTCTATCTCATCATCAGAACCCCTCTTTCTTAGCTCCAATACTGTCATACTGACAGGCCTGGGCCTCCAGCTCCTTTGGCGGACCCTGGGGGTCACATCTGCAGGGACTGGAGGCCGCTGAGCCACGATAGGATTGAGGCCATCCACTGCTCTCAGCTCAGCCCTCCTGCTCCTGTGCTGCTGGCTGTTTTCTAAAATGCCTGCCCTCCTGAAGGGTTGCTGGGTCTGGGTCTCCGACAGGACTGGGCCTGGGCCTGCCAGCATGCACACACTCCTGGGCCTCCGCAGCGGTCTTTCTTGTTCAGGTTGAGAATCTCTTTGCTGCTTGAGTGGGTCGCCATACATGCTCACCGTCCTCCTGCCAAGCGGGGCTTCATCCTGACGCGGCCTTCGCAACACAGCCCATGGCAGAGAGCTGTGTCTTGTCAAAGTGCCATGTTCCCCAAAGATGAGCCCTTTAGAATGGATAGTGACGGAGCGTAATGTTGAACTCCGAATGTGTTTCTCCTGGGTGTTTGTCTGAGCAGCTAACTCCGCCACGTCTCTGCCTTGCTGTGAGGAGTTACCTGAGTTCTTGGAGGGTTGTGTCAAAAACCTGTCCGTCTTCATTTTTCCCTCCACCTCCTCCAACTCCTCCTCATTCTCCTCCACAACCACCTCCTCTTTTTGCCTCCCAGCTCTACCTGTACGGCTGAAGGAGGGCCAACTGTTGAGCTCCTGCCGTGCCCTGCCCAGCCTGGGGCTGCTCTCCATTGGCACTAGGTTAATTATGTCTCCTCCTGGCTGGCAACTGTCCACCTGGGTGTGGGTGACCCGGCCCATTCCCAGCATAGACACTGGGGCATCTCCCTGTGTTTCTTTCAGGATTACAGAGATGTGGTAAACGGTTTTCCCCTGCTGCAGTTGGCCAATAGCTGTACTCCTTGGGGTCGCATCCACCGCCCCACTGCTGAGGAATAGCATGGCACTTCACTCAAACTGATTCACACATACATCCTTATTCACACACCGATACAAGTGCGTAGCATGGGCAAATGTTCACATTCTGCCCGGGAGTTGTTGAGATTCAGCTCAAGCAGTCATTCATTTGAAGACTAAATTCCTATGCCAGGAATAATCCTTCACCTTTGACTTGGGTAAAAACTTCAAACAAGTTAAAGCCAAGCCTTGCTGCCACCTGCATCCTTTGGCTCCTTCACTCAGCGACTCACACAGCTGCTTTCTCCCCACACTTTGTTCTACCTGTCCTGCACCAGCAGATGAACAAAAGAAAAACAGGTTATCCACAGCTTGTTTTGCAACAAAGTCAAATCTGTAATAGCTGCAAAAGTTGCAGCTTAAAAAAAAAACTGAATCATCCTTCCTCTTTGGCAAGTTACGAACTGTGAGCAATCCTTGTTGTTGGCGGTGCAGACAAACCCCTTAATCTCTGAGCTCTTTCCATGCAGAGCATGAGGGAGTGTGTCTGTGTTTGAACTTTCAGCTGCCTTCCAACCCCCGGGATACACGGAAAACAAGGAGTGGATCCCACGGGCATTAAACACGCCCTCCTGATTTCTCCAGAGTTGCTAGCAGCCCCCAGAGACATAGACTGACAAAAGTGAGCACAAGTTTGAGAGAAGACAGAGCTGATTACACACTGCTGTAATCAACAACGACTACAATCCGCAACAAACAGCCATGAATGGACACATTGTTTTCTCCTCTGACCATTGGCAGAACACTAAAGGGGGGAGATTCTTTTTCATGTTTAAAGGAAGAAGAGAGAGCAGAGCAATCACCGAGTATTCTATTCACCAATCCACATTTTAGTGACCACCAAATGTTATTAAATTGAAGGATCTAACATAGCTACACTGCTTAGGTTGTACACACTTTGGTCTGATATCTTTCATGGGAAAGAATTTCAATATACGTATAAAAAAATTAAAATAAATAAATAAATAAAGCCTGCCTCTCACCACAGGACCTGAGAGAACACGAATACAACCGTAACCTGTGTTAGTAACATGGAGTATCCACACAACTACTCATCACGCTTCCAGTGGCTCCCACTACACAGCCCACACACTGTGGGGGAACTTAAGCTTAATTCCAAGATTGGCTGACAGCTATTTATGGTGAAGAAATTGTATTCTTTTTAAAGCGCTGGTAGTTACAGTGGAAGAAAACGGCACATTGGACATAAATTAAAATAGCATTCTCTGCATATTTACCGCTCAGGCTATTCACCATCTCACTTCATTAAGAAAACTGGCACAATGAGCCAGTGAGAAAAATCCTAATGTGAACTCTAATCAGCTGACATGTTTAGAATGATAAGACCAAACAGCTTTTATATTTTCCTGTTCCATTTCCTGTCTTTCAGTGCTTTATGATGCCAAACATAGGCCAATGCACCAGAGAGAGCACCATCTGAGGTAAGCCATATTTACCTGCTCAGCTCTGCTGCACTCTCGTTGATGTGTTGTTAAGGTTGGAACACTGCCCCCTTGTGGTCAACAAGAGATAAATACTGGTATAGGAAACAGAAAACCGGGGAAAAATGTTTCCCGAGGTCACATTGATACCAATTTAGCAAACATGGACATTGGTGTAATTTATCTGAATTATGTTTTTATGACACAAGATCAGAACAACACTCTATTTATTCATATTTGGATATTATACTGAAACTTCTAAATGCACCATTTCCCATGTTGCATATAAACCCTCAAACAGCTGCATGGTTATAATATAGTATCACTGCTTATGGCAGGTTTTGGCAGAGAAAACACAGAACAAAACTGACTGGCCATTATGGGAGTGCGTCACTGTGGGCAATCCAGTATATCAGCATGACTGCGTCACTATGGGAAATCCAGTGTAAGCATGAAGCTGCAAGTTGCAGCCCAAGCATCACAGCAGCTTTGTTCCAAAAACCGATTCTTACTAGCAGTTGATTGCAAAACCTTTTTTTTTTTTTGTCATAAAAACACCCCAAAGCGCTCTAATGGCTGAAACGCTGATCATTTCCACTCAAAAAAAACATCACTTTAAACCAGCAGAAGCAAGGCCTTTGCCATTTCATACCTTCTGTACCTTTTGTGCTCTTATCAGCAGACTGGGTGGTGTTAGAATGAAAAGAACTGAAAACATTTGAGGTATTGTTCCAGGAAACCTGCTGCTTTACTTTTTAGCATATTCTGTAAGCACACGTACACACAATCAGGGAAATCTTGATGTTTCTTATCAGTGAGAGAGAGAGGGTGTTGAATAGTGGCAGTAAAAAGACTTGATAGTGAAGTTAGATCCTGTATTAAGCTGCACAAAGCTCACTGTGCTGGATTTTTACCTTTGTCGAGGTAACAGGGGTTTGTAATGATCTGAGGCTCATCGTCAAGCAAACAGTCCTCTTCGCTCCATTGGACCTGGTGGTGTCGATTTCTTCGACGACTCCCGAAGCACAGCAACATAGTCTACCTATAATCTAAAGGACTTCTCCATGACTCACAGAATAGCCACTCAAAGGAAAGAAAACAAGCAAAAAAAAAAACCCCATCAGGGAGCTTGAATTATCACGTGTCAGTACATATGATTGGTTATATTTTCATTGTCCTCTCCTCCTGGGTTTTGTCTTCTTTCAAGAATTGCTGTGAAAATCTCCCCTCAGCTCCAACATGTTGGTCGTCTGTAGCTCTTGTCCAGCATGGCTACATAAAAACTCTCTTTTGGCAGTTGCATCCCGCTGTGGTCGTGATGTGCCTTCCATGCAGACCTGATAATGTGGTTACCAGCAGAAGCCTGACCGGTTACTGGACAGTCTGAGGAAGCGGCTCAGAGAGGCCATGTGTCATGCACCTACTCGTAGTCGTTCCCTCCTGGTGATTCGTAATGCAGGTGTTGGTTAGCAGGGTCCTACATAAGAAACACTGATAGGATTAAATTTAATCCACTATCCTGTTGTTTTAGATGCGGTCCGGTCCGGGGGAAACCTGCGCTGTGGTAAATCCTGGGATTTCAAAGTGCTGACCAGGTAACAGAGCTTCTCTTGTCTTCCCCTCTCTCCTCCTCTGCCCCACGGCTAAATGCTTCTCCCTGTTGTAACCGTATCTTGATGGCAGCTAGGAGGGTTTCTCAGAAAAACAGGATTAGCATGTTTTGAGGTTCCTGAATTACCCTCCGCCTCCTCCTTGTCTGTATCTGCGTGTGTGTACACATCTGCCTGATTGTGCGGCGGATGCCATACTGTGTGTGTTGGCCATTTATCTCATCTGTATTCGTCACTGTGACTGTACTGTTGTCGTTTTGCCAACACGGCTCTGACCGGACTTTGACCTTTACTTTCCTATGTCCTTTAAGATTTTGCTTTTACTTTTCACATCTCTCTATCATATACTGTATATTATCACTGTCACCTCTATTAGTCATCATTCCCTGTGAGTAAATGACATAAACAAAAGGAAACAGAAAAAGGATTTTCTCAGAATATCCCAAAGGCCCTTTCTACTCTCCTGGAAATAAAGCATTACATTGAATCCACCACACATGCATATAGCGTATCAAAAATAAATTAGAATACATTTTTGTTTTTCTTATCTAATGGGAAATAACACCCACATTTAATGTGGAATAGGAATCATCATTTAGGTCTGTTGGAAAAACTTATTACAATCCATAATTAGTCTGTATTTGTGCCTCATCTTCTTAATTGAATTCAATTAGAGCTCATGTTATTCAACAGTATTTGCATTTTCAGTTGACATCATTCCACGCAATATACTTGTCACTTCCAGAGGGGGGCAGTCACATCACTAAGGAGCTGCATCTTGATTCAAAGATTAGGTTTTTAAGTACTTTCAAAAATCAAAACACACTCCTGTGAAAGTTTGGGGCCAAACTTTTGAAATGAAACCACCTCCCTCAAATGCCTCCACGCTGCACTCACCTACTGTACGCCTGGAGATAGTAAGATGTTGGGAATGGTTTTCACAGCATCATCAATTACCTTCAGGGCCTAAGCAATTTCAGGGGTTGTGATACCTAATGAATACCTATTAGCAGAGACCACAGGGCAGATATGTGCGAACAGCAGACATGACAGACAGGCAGCACTGGTGTGTTTATATAAGGACACAGACACCATGCGCGACAAACGCTGGTGTTGTCTAGCAGATTGCATGATGCATCCGAGCCACATGAGTAAACCTTACTAACCCCTCGCCGGTATTAGAACATGAGTCAGTGTGAGGAAGACGGCCGTGCACATATGTGCGCTCTTTCACAATGACAAGTTTGCTTCCACGGGCAAACGCGGTGACAGGAAGAGTGGAGGAAGGCGGCTCCCTGACTTGGGATAAACAGCAGTAGGCGGGAGGCGGAGAGGTGCATGGTTGTAGTCAGAGCACTGCCTGATTTTTTTTTTCTTTTTTTTCTGTCAATAAGGTGCTGCTGACCTCATTCACACATACACAACAACAGCGGCGAGACTCACATCTGACAAGCGCCCGGCATTTCTCCAGTATCATGTAGACAGACAAAACCTCTGGTGTTATCTCCTTTCTGCGAGCACAAACACACGTGTCATCCGCATTATTCAGAAGTGTTCGGCGAGAGCTTTGCATGACAAATCAGTGTCAAAGCTTGTGGCAGTGACTCACAAGGTCTAATGAGAACAAAAAATGTTCTTGAGTTTCCATAGGTGTTGATGTCATGCTCGTAAATATAGCTTCATGCGAACATACGAATGTAGAAGAGTGTTCTGCACGACATGGAGAAAGCAGAGGACATTATATACACCTTTCAGAAAAGTCCTTGATGGAAGAGATGTCTGACCTCACTGGACAGAGCCAGAAATTAGACACATGGGTTATGAATTGCTAACAGACCCTGTACGAGATTCTGCCTGAGGCCTCAGTCATACCAAATGACTCCTGATGCAACCTTCTGTTTTTTATGTTAGCTGGTTGCTAGCAAAAAATGCTTCCAAGCAAGAAAAATATGATGAGACTTTGTTCAAGTAAATGCAGAGAAGAAGAACTGTCCCTGAGCACACATAGAAATAGACAGATGTGGGATGTGAACTGAATATCTTTAGGTATAAAGTGTTGGTCTGATAAAACAACAGCATGGGTGTAAATTGTGACAGAAATCTTTCAATAAAGTAAATAAATGGCCGATAAATTGGTAAAGAAAATAATTGGTACTTGCGGCTCTACAGTCGTGTAATGAATAAATTCATTAGCATACTATAATGGGATTGTTGAACCTGTCTGAAAAAGTATTTGTAATTATATTGCAAGTTATGTTCGTTACTTGCTATTGTTACTTCTTAGGTGCATGGTTACAGCCACACATTCATTTCGTTTACCACCTTCCCATGAAGTTTCCCTGACTGATCATGCCGCCGTGGCACTGACAACCAAAACAGAGTAAAAAATAAGTGAAATTAAAAATCTGTCACTACATCTTAAAGACAAAAAAGGGATGAATAAATTATCACAGCTAATTCTAAGTTTCTCTGGAACACTACACTAATGTTTTCCTCTGTGCGACTATTCAGCTCTCCGTGGCACAATTAACACTTAGTGTGGCTTCCCACAATAATTACAAACAGGTCTGTCAAACGGCGAATTCCCTAGAAACAGCGGAATATTTTGATTAGGAAACGAACACAGGAATGATTGTTATAGCTGAAAACTGAAAGGAAGGTGTTTCTAAATTAACAAACGACAATATTTACTCCTAAATGCCCCTATGAAAATGGCTTGGAGACATAATGTAAACAAACTGCAGTTTGGGTGTGATACAAGCCAATCTGTGCATCTGTGCATGCAGGAACGCATGTACTGCTACACTCAAACACTCAACCCCCCCGTCCCCCGTCCCCCCACACACACACACACACCCAGGTGATTACACACAGCACCACTGATTACACAGTGACCTGCCAGTTTTCAAAAAGACATAAATTTAGCAGACCCCCCCCCACCCCTTTCCACCCTCCCCTCTCCGCTTCAACACTGAATTAACGTCTGCAACTAAATAAGACAGGAAGAGACAGAGGGGCTACAGACAGCCCGGAAAGTTTATGATAATTAGGCTTGCAGTAGTGGTATTGAGCGTGGGTGTAGAGCTTTTTAAAATTCAGCTGCACTAGCTACAAGCATACGTCACCATTGCTCCACTGCAGAGAAAATGATAGGTTCGAGGACGTCTGTGGGAGGCTGTGAAAAAATTCCAGACGCTTCTGTCTCTAAAATTCAGGTTTTGAGAGAGCTTGTGCATTTCTTGTGTGTGTGTGAGAGAGAGAAAGACGGAGACAGAGAACGTATCAGATTGAATGGGAGAGACAGTGTGTATTAGTTGTGTAATCTAAGCTGTGTAAAAAGCATGAAATCCCCTTGTTAAAATGTTTGACATTCAAGATGCTCACTGCTAATTTTCCTGTTCCCTTTGACAGAAAATAAAACATGAAGTGCCAAGGATCAGTGTTTTTTTTTTGTTTTTTTTCCGTCTGTGTATTTGTACCTACAGGCACAGTTTGGCGGGAGTCTTGACTTTTTGACTTTTGCTTCTTGCAACTATCACAACCACCCCGCCAGCCAATATGTTACTATTCGTTTGATGTCTCAGCCTGAGGAAGTTCGAGGTGCAGGAAACGGTGGGGTGATGTTCGCAGATTCTGGCTGGAGAGAATGGAGCAAATAACCACAGAAAAAGGACAGTGTGAATTTCAGTGACTTGGAATGGGGGCAGGGAAACATGGAGGCAACATCCTGGTTTGTAGAAGATGACAAAATGACCAGTGAGAGGACGTAGGAGGAAGCTGTAGAGAAGATGCACAGTTTTTACAGGCAGGTTTGTGTGGGCTGGTGGCTCCCAGTCCTCCTCCTCTACATATTAGTTTGCAAACCCCCGCTTACTTCTGGTGTCATCTTTTCAAACTTGCCTTCGAACTCACTTTTATGCAATAGCTTTGATGTGGTATTGCATTCTGTAATCTTTATTTCAATGTAGGAGTAGCTGCAATATCAGTCTTATTTTGGGTATTATTACAGTGCAACACAGAAAAGCCTCCTCAAAGATCATCCTCAGGGAGCAGGGATGAGATATACTTGATTTCACAGAATCAATTCACTGACAATAATTGCCGATGATTGCTATAATGTGCTAAAATTTGTTGACGTCTCTGTAAAGCACCAGACAATTGTTAAACTAAGAGAGATCAGGGGTAGGGCGCAGATTTGTGAAACGCAATTGAAACGGAAAGAAATCCCTTTCATCAGCATCATTTAGGGAGAAGAGCCTCAAGTACTGAAAAGACTAGTTCCGGCTTCACATATTTCACTATCTATCATGTAGCCGTCATGCGATCACGCTACCTGGATCGTCTTCGTCCTCCCAATGTCATTCTTCAAAAAACAGGGCCATGTAATCTGTCACGTCTCATCTGGGTTTCAGTTGCCGCAGTTGTTAAAATAAATGGAACTGCCAATCACGGCATAAGTCCACCACGAACAGATGTCATCTCACTACAACATGGTAAAGTATCTTCAACTATTAAGCTAACTTTACACTAGCTCGTTTTTTTTTTTTTTTTTTTTTTTTTTTTTTAATATACCCTTGCTTCATTAGGTTGCAATGATGCTCTTGAGATGATAGTCATAAAACGGCCCATTATCACCGGTTCTTGCTGTGGTTTAACCCGTAAAACCACAAGTCTGTTGTGTTTCCTATAGTAGAAGCAGTACATCTACAGTACATTGTTTAATTCTGTTCAGTCCTTTTCAAGGTTCTTCATTCTGTGCTGTTCCAAAAAGAGGGCCAAGAATAGCGACACATTTGGGCACAAGCTCCCATGTAATTTCCCACGCCTTTTGTCTCCGTTCCTGTGCCGCCCATGCATGCTGAGACAATAAGCTGGGAGCTTCGTTATGAAGTTGACAACGCCATTTTACAAAGAAGTCAGGAGGAATACCATCGTTCCTACCAATGCCACCCCACCCCCAACCCCACCCC